>NC_092503.1:92904649-93207680 GCF_047511675.1 Marmota flaviventris | reverse complement strand
ATATCTTTTTGTTTTGTCTAAGCCTGGATATGTAAAGTATGGGACAAAAATACATAGAAAAAATGGCCAGAAAGAATAGCAGAGACATTGATTTCACAATTGTCTACAGTCTGAAGCAAGGGAACAGCAACAGATTTTGGCTAAAATCTGTTTAGCCAAAAGAAAGAAACATGTTACAGGGGATAAAATGTATTTAAGGACTCTGGGTTAAATTATATCAAATGAAATGCAAGTCTCATAAAGTAAAATTTAATTGAACTCCTAAGATTCAAAAGGTGATCTTTGACTGTTTGACCTGAATCATCTGAGTTGCTTGTTCAAAATGAAGGATTCTTGATATGCGCAGTGCAGAATTACTCAACCAGAATATCTAGTGGTGGCTTCTAGGAATCTGCATTTAACACTTTCCTAAAGGGTATCTGAACTCTTTAATATTCATTCTTAGAAAGACTCTGATCCTAAATTTCCAAATGCTGTTATTTTCTACAAAAATAAATAATCCCTGGGAAACTGTGCTTTCCCCCATCCTGCATAGTCATACCAATATTTGCACTCTTTGTTCTTATGCCATTATGTTTTCAGTGGCATTATTTGCATGTATATCTCCCTCTTTATTTTTACATAAGTTGTAAACTTATGGACAGTAGCAATATTATCTTGTTGGCCTATATATATCCCATAGAAAAAGCAGGAATTTTAATATATAAATCCTCAAATAATTTTGAATTGACTTGAGTGACATTGACTTACAATACACATGTGACGGATGGTGGGATAAGTACTGTGTCGAATTTATTTTCAGGTGCGTGTGGGTGTGTATATGGATGTTACTTTAAAATTCTTAAAATTAATTCTGAAAGTTATTATTTTATTCATTTAAAAAAGAATACAACAGACTCATATTTAAACATACTGGGAACCACATTTTCCCGGAGAACAAAAGTCACAATGATTTTTATTTCTCATATATTTTAATGATATGTTCTAAATCTATAAATCTTTATTTCTTTGAATTGTATTTGAGATTGATTAGGTAAGGAATTGCACATATTTTAATATGATTTAGTTGTTCATTCTGAAATCTATCTGAGAATTTCAAATGCTGATTAAAAAATGAGCCATATATCATATAAGACATAAATATGGTAATTTTGTTTCTGACAGTACCCACCTGTATTAGTTTGATTTGCAGAAATTAACTTCTTTAAAAACAAACTATACATATAATTCAGCACTCAAAGATAAAATTCCTCTTCTCTCTTCTATAAGTTAAGAAATGTTCCCAAAGAAGAAGTCCCCTGGTTGTTTGAATACTATGTGTATCCATAACACGTTAGACAGAGACATCTGTTAGCACATTTTTTTTCTCTTAAACTTTTTTCAGTTGTAATTACAACATTTTCCACATATATCTTGAACACTTGTTCTCCCATAAATGTTAAATAAAATTCTAAAGACTGATCATTAACAAGTGGTCATTTTATGTAAGTCTGGCTTAGGTAAATGACTTTGCACACATATGAAGGTCAAATGGAATCACAGAGGCCTCAAGCAAATTGAAAGTACCTTTTGTTGGATGAACAAATACCCTAAAAATCTGCTTTGTGATTTTGCTAATTTATACATTTTATTTAAATTTTCTAAGCAAAGCATTATAATTTAGTAATTTTTACATTGAAAATACATTAAATATTAAGTAAATGTCTACTCAATTAGAACAGTATATTGCATTAAAATTTTGGGAATATTTTTATATGGTTAAACTTTATTAAAAAACTGATTTGATTAAACAGTTTAGACTGTACTTTAAGGAATATCTATAGAGTAAGAGCTGAACTAATTTCCAGTAACATTTAAAAATAAACCAAAGGGAAATGACATTTGCTAATCTTTATATTTATTGAACAAATTTATTATCCTGATATACATATATTTTAAAAATATAAAGAAAATAGACTAAGAATACAAACAATTATTACTGAAAAGAAGTGACAATAAAAGAACCTGTCAATTTGACAAGTTCAGGTATATTGAATGCCCACTTTGGGGGGGGAACATTTATTGGCAGAGGCTCACTAAACAGTTGGTGATGAATATGTACTGCGGAACATGAAAAGTGCCATGACTTATAATTTTACAGCATTGGCCCACATTTACAATAAAAAAGCTCCATTTTTTAACATATTCATTCTATTTGGGTTGGTATAATAAAATAATTTATGTGACTTAAATGCAACAGGAACTTATTTCACATAGTTCTGGAGGCTGGAGAGACCAAGATAAAGGTGCCAGCAAGCTCTGTCTGATGAGGACCTATGTTGCTGGTTCACAGACAGCCAACTTCTCACAGCAACCTCACATGGTAGAAGGGGGTTTTTCTAACTTATAAAGGCACTAACTTCATTCATGAGTGTTATGCTTCATGACTTACTGGCTTCCCAAATCCTTTAACCCCCTATACCCTCACTTTGGGAATGGATTTCAACATCAATTTTGGAAGGACATAAACCTTCAGACTATAATAGCTATCTTTGTTAACTAGCATTTGATGTATATTGTGAAATCCATTTCCATTCAACTTGAGACAATATACAATGGTTTCTGTTACTAGTATATTTTAATAATTATATGAAATAGCCCATGCAAACATAAAATGAGATGAAAATTTTATTTACCAACATGGAAATAAAGCCACGATAGTGTGTTGTTTGCATGTCTGTAGATCATGGCAAACTTGGTAGGACTGATTTAGGCAGAGCTAGTTGCCTATCTCCAGTGCAAAGAAGAAAAGTCAATGACTTTCTAAATATCCAGTAGAGTAATTGTGATTGGGAGATACATTACACTTTACACTACTTCTCAAGGCCTTTTTTGAGCTAAGAGGTCTATAGAGAAGTTCGTAGATACGGAATGTCTCTTTGAATGGACTTTGTCTGATGGACCTTGCCTGGGAAAGATTAAGATGAAGTTGTTTTACCCCACAGAGTGAATTTATCATCCCAGGAAAGCATCTTACTTTAACAGTCCACTTGACTGTCATCGCAGGACAGTGAAGGAAGTTCACTGCTGACAAAAGTAGGGAGTCTAGAATCCAAGCTTACCACCCACTGACACATCAGAGTGAGAACATGAACCAAAAGTGGGAAATGAATTCACATGAGATCATATGTAAAGGGGGGGGGGGGTCAAAGCCAAGTCCAATGTACTCGGATGTTGCGAGCCATCCATGGGTGTATGTGTGACTTATATACATTTGAGCATATGAGGGGACTGGTCTGATGTTGCACGCTTTTCTCTTGATCTGCCTGTGATCCCACAAAGTACCTGAGATGGGCATGACTTGCCAAGATGTCAGTCAATCTGTTGACTACAATACATCATCAAGCAATACTCCACCCTTTGAAATCAAATCCCTTGCCTTATTAGGGTGGAATTTTCTCTCAAATGTCCTTTCCCCCAATAAATAGAGGGGTTCAGGGTGTGCTCACTCTCTTGTTTGCCTTTCTGGCTCCTCTTACCCTCTTTCCATCATGGGAGCTGATCTTTGAGGTTGTAGAGGTGTCCCTGACCCCAGCAATTGAGAAAAAAGGTATTTTCATGTTTGTGAGGTTTCTTCACCATTTTCTTAGTTACTGATACAGCCAGTTCCTTGAACCCAGCTAATCTTGTCAGCTTGGCCAGCTGGCAACACTTAGAAGAAGAAATTCGAAATCCTAGAAAATGCAAAAGACTTATGGATGTTTTTCTCAAAGACTCATGTGTGGGATTAAAATTTTTCAAATATCACCCATTCTTTTTGATTTAATAGATATGAGGTGGAACCCAAGAATTTGTGTTTCTAGACAGTTCCCAACTGATATTGATGCAGTTGGTTCCAGGATCATATTTTCCCTCCTGGGATCTTATAATCATTTCAGAATAGAATGAAATAAAAGTAAAAGTGATGTATCTTTCACTGTTCAGGAAGACACCCTACAAAATAAATACCTCTAATTGTTGGAGGAGCAGGTAAAAGAAATAGATAATGATGAGAAAACAGTTATTTTTAGAAGGAACTTTAATGCAGATAATGACTTGTAGTTAATTAAGAGTCTTTTGACTTTTTCGAGGGAAACTACTCCAGAACCTGTACCCTGAAAGCATCTGACTAGGCTGAAGAATGAGGAGACAAAGCAAAAAATAGTTGTTGACAGTAGCTCTTGGGGACTTGACTCACACCTGCAATGGAGTATATTATATAAAGGGGATTACAGAAAAACAAATCACCCATGTAATGGAAATTTTTAAAATGAAGCAAAATAGTTACTCTTATATATAATCAAACTGAAGTACTCTTGTTACACAAAACAAATGAGTTTAAGCAACATAGTCACTTGAATAAGTTTGTCTGTTAAAAATATAGTATTGCTCAAAATAATCAATGAATATACATCACAATTTTAAAAATTCCTACTCATCTGTCATGTCCTGTGCTATAGAAAATTATTTTTAAATATAGTGAAATTACAATAATATCAAAATTACTCTGGGTTAGGCATGCATGGAATCCCAGTGACTTGAGAGGGAGACTGAAGCAGGAGGATCACAAGTTCAAGGTCAGTCTCAGTAACTTAGTGAGGCCCTATCTCAAAATAAAAAAAAATAAATAAAAATTCTTGGGATTTAACTGAATAATAGAGCGTTTCTTGGTACAATACACAGAACTGAATGAATGAATGAATAAATAAATATATAAATAGAACATTACAATGAGGTATCATTAAGGTAAGAACTACACAATCTTTGGAGATGCTGCCAAATACAGATCATTGTACGAAGTAGAAAATCCTTTAAGTAAAATAAATGATACCCTTTGTTTAGTCTTTCATTGCTCAAATTAGAAAAAAAAGTAAAATAAGAAAAATAAACAAAAAGACTTTTCATCCTGGAATAGACAATAGTAGAAAATGCATTGTAAGATTTTTCTATCCCTTCATGTAAAAGATGGCAATGCTAAATTTTATTATTATTTCAACATGCCACAATAATATGCAGTGATTATGCAGAAATGATCTTAGTTTAAATCTCACCATACTCCCTTAAGGCATTAAAATAGTGCAGGAAAATTTCAGAAGTCAAGTTAAAGCTAGGTCATGAATAGAATATATGGCTGTATTCATGAAAAAGCCCACAATATGTGATGAGAATAATCATATTTTAAATTAGTCTATAGCCTCAAGATAATTCTCTAGAATGCCACAATAAATATATCATACATTCCTTTATATGCTGTATTTTTATGGTACATTATTAATGAGACATGAATTATTAAATGCATATTTCAATAATTAGTGGCTGAATTCATATCAAAGCCTATCTGGTGGTAACAAATACAGCTGCTTTAATGAAGCTGCATTGATAAATATATTTTAATGTGTCCCTGTCTCCTTCATTTTGAAGAGTGATATAGGTTTATATGTTACATATGCTTTGTTAAGTTTTATGAATCAGACAATATAAGAGTATAAGGGGAAAAATAGATTCAAGATCATTAGTGATATCAAATAGAATGGGAGAAGTCATTTTAAAGTTTTACAAAACTAATGATTTCTCAACAGGCCTAAGGCTTTAATAGTTGGATATAGTTTGTACTCTTCAATTTTATTTAAAAATGCTTGTGAAATGGTCCGTTCAAGTGAGCTAGGACCAAAATTCCTTGAGGCTCAATGTATCCTTAATTTATAACAGGGAACCTTAAAAGAAATAGGGTTTCTAGCAGGCACAGCTCTACTATAAAACAAAACAAGCACAGAAACAAAACCACTAGGCCATAGAATTTAAGAGATGCCACAATTTGATCATGAAATTCACTCAAAAACTGTTTGATGGATGACTGAATAATTACAGAAGTGGCCTAAGGTCACAAAGCCAATATTCCTGAACAAGAAACCCCAGATCTACTGAGTTTCAGAGCAGAGCTCTTCCTATCACGCTCTTCCTATCACACTCCTGTTTCAGAATTAAACAGTTCTCCACTTGCCAATTTGTTTCTTTTGCACATAAGTATCAAGCACCTACTTTAGTCAGTGTAGTAGGCTCTATAGATTCAAAGATGAATTGTAAGTGACCTTGGCTTACATAGGGAAAAGGAGCATGTGAAGCTACTGAATTGGATAGCAACATTACAGAGTGAAGGAGTAAATGAACTCAGGAAAAAAAGAGATGACATGAGTCATAGTTTGTCCCTTTATTCAAAGTCCTTCACTAACTTTCTTCATTTTCAGAGTCATAAAATGTCTTTACCTCCAGGTCTGCCATACCTGCCTCCATACCTTCTTTCTGAGCAAATCTACTCTTTACTTTATTTGCCCACCACAACCACACCCACCTCCATGTAATGTTTCTTCCTAGGCTAAGCAGACTGTTCGAGAAATTGACATACTGTTGTCTTCACATGTCCTTCATCTTAATGCTCCCACGGACACCCATACAATATAAAGCCTTATGTACTTTTTAAATATTTATGCAAATATAATATTTTAACTTTTCCTGAGAACCTCAGAAAAATAGCATTTTTATCTATTACTATGTCCATAAATTTCATAATATTTGTCAGACAACACACAAATACATGATTTAATTTCACCTCAACAGTAGAACCTGTGGATGGTTGGATCACAGTTCCATATACAATACCTTAGCCACTTCTTAAATTTTACTATCTTATTAGTAGAATCCAGAAAATTGAAGATATATATTGGATCAGCTTTAAAAGGGATTTTTCCAAAGGGGTTCCTCTTTGTGTTAGAAGAGAATGGCTGGATATATAATGTAAGGAGGAGGGCCATGTCCAAATGGAGGAGAGAGTTTGACCATGTTCTAGGGGTTGGATATGGATGATCCCTCAAAGTTTCAATGTAATGGAGTTGTGGTCCTCAATGTGGTGGAATTAAGAGGTAATAGACTTTTAAGAAATAGAACCTGCTAAAAGGAAATGTACCACAGGGCACTACTCTTGTGAAGGGTTTAATATTGGTCTACAGGAGCTAGTTCTCATGACAGTGGACTGATATAAAGTTAGGAAACACCAAGAACTTCAGTTCTTCTTCATGTGGCTATTTCCCTTTCTGTCTCTCTGCTAAGGTGTGATGCAGCCAAGGAGGAAATCACCAGGATGCCAGTTCTATGCTCTTAGAACTCCAGAACTATGATCAAAATCAATGTACTTTCTAAATAAAGTTCCCACTTCAGGTATATTTTTATAGCAACACAAAATGGACCAATAAAACAGGTTCAAGCTATGATCAAATGCATTACTGTAAGTATCTCCAAGAAATTAAATATAAATAAATAAATATAAATTAATTAAATATAAATAAATAAGTAAATAAATACAAAAATAATTTACTTCCCTGTAGAAAGAGTAATGTTTTTAAACATCAGAACAATAATAGTACTTGTAGCAAAAGGAAGAGAAATAGAAATGAAGACCAGACCAGCAGCACTATCTGTTTACAGAATTCTCATAATTAGTGGGGATAATAAAGATAAATGTAACAATTTAGTAAACACAGTATCACAATCCTGCTTTCTTTTTCAACTATGTATTTCTTCATAGAACCCTTTTCATTTTGATCAGTGCTTTAAATAAAGTACTTAAAAATTGAAATTAGAACCCAACTTTTAAATTACTAAGCAGAATTAATTCAAGAATACAAAAGGGAGACAAACTCAATCTACATATACTATATTCATGAATAATTAAATAAGTAAAGTACACCAAAATTTTAGATTAATAATTAAGACTTATTTTTTTTCATTTAGTGCATTATAGGCAAGAGGACCACAAGCCCTGGGCCTGCCTGGGCAACTTAGCAAGACTCTGTCTCAAAATCAAAAATAAAAAGGCCTGGGAAGCAGGGCATGGTGGTGTACACTTGTAATCCCAGCAGCTTGGGAGGCTGAGGCAGGAGGTTCCTGAGTTCAAAGCCAGCCTCAGCAAAAGTGAGGCAGTAAGCAACTCAATGAGACCCTGTCTCTAAATAAAATACAAAATAGGGCTGGGGATGTGGCTTAGTGGTTAAGTAGCCCTAAGTTCAATCCCCAATACAATAAAACAGAGGAAAAAGGTTTGACTCGTTAGGGACATGGAATAGATTGCAATGGAATCTGGATGGTGGTTGTATAACTGACAACTTCAGCCTGAATGAATATCTGTGTTTTTAAAAATTTTTGGAAAAATTTTTGCACATTTAACTTTATTAACTATTAATAATTTAAAGTAGATTTATTATTTTTAGAGTTGATAAATATTTTAGAAAACACTAGATATTCTTATAACTTATAGAAAAATATAATTACTTTCTTGGGTTGCCTTATATACTTATAAATTATCAATTATTTTACAAAACCAAAGATATACTTACTAAAAATTATAATCCTTTTTTGTATAGAATCTTAAGTTTTCAAGAAATAAGATATATATACATATATATATATATATATATATATATATATGTGTGTGTGTGTGTGTGTGTGTGTGTGTGTGTGTGTGTGTGTGTGTATGTAATCATTTTTTTTAGAAATCCTTATGAAGCTTTCTCGTGCCAGAGAAATGAATAGCAAGTATAAATCTATTAAATAAATAGATATTTTGGATTAAATGGTTCCTATTTTATAACATTATGAACTTCATGTCAGTTTTATTTTTCCTGCACATTGATATTCTCAATCCTTTAAAAGATAAATTGTTCATATTACACTTCATCTTTTGATTTACTTCAGAGAACAACTGAATACAAATTAGCTTTGAAAGAGGTCATCCATGGGCAAAATGTCAATAGGATTGTTATCCTGCCTAAACAGAATAATGTACAGTATAAAGTAAGAGTGACTTAATTAACTGAAACTGTCTCAGTAGAGTGCACTTTTTATCCAGCGAAAACATAAAAAAGATAGATAACCGCATTATGTCAATTAATCTACTCATATTTCAGTGTGAATATAAGAAATGAGGAAGTATATGAGCTATTTATGTCATGATAAATAGATAATAAATAGATACAGACTCACTCATTTGAGTCTTCACCAACACCATTATTGTCACACAAAATTGTACTTAAATGTTTCTACTCATAAAAGGTGTTCCTTTGGACATAAAAAGATGAAAAAATAAAAACCACTGTTCATAAAATTTTAAATCATTAGTTAAAAGATAGTCTGATATTATTATGAAGTCTGTTCAAGGATCCCTCCTACTTTTTTCTTTTCTCTATACTATTGTTTGTTACGAGATTAATGAAAGGAGGATATGCTGACTTTCCATCAGGTACAAAACATTTTCTTTTCTTTCATACTATGCTTTTTATTCTATTTGGGGGTGATTTCTCACTATCTGAGCCTTGATTGGAGAAACACTGTAGCCTACTCTTTAAAGAAAAAGCTCATAAAACCACAAGACCAAGTGACACTCTTGGCCACAAGTCTCCATTTCTTCCTGGCATGTAGCTCCAGGGTTTAAACAGTTGTTATCAGACTTCATGATCTAGTAACAGAAGAAGAGGTGTAGAGTTCTAAGCAGATAAAGACTGCTTAACTCTAGGAGTTCTGTCTGTAATAGAATCTGGCCTGGAATTATCGGATTTAATTATTTTAAAGAAGATAAAAACCTTAATTCTTACATGAAATTTGTTTATTATTAAATTTTGTAATACAATCTGAACTTTATCAATTTTAAATATTTAATGGTTCCAAATTGGATTTTTGAGGTCAGATTCAGTTCTATACTTCCAGATAAACTACCCCTGTTTCTTACTGTTTCAGTCATGTACAAGGGGTAATACTGTTCTGGACTGATTATGCAACTGGACAACTTATTTTCTAAAGGAATAGAGAGGTTATCAAAGTGTCAATTCAAAACTAAAAGGTATTTGATAACATTTTCCCAACAATTTATTGAAGCACAATCTACTAGTTATGACTGTTTTGCTAGTAGATTGATTTTGTTTTTGTCTTTTTAATTTTAATTGTCTTTTTCCCTGTCTTAACTGCCTACAAAAAATCATGTATTAATTTTACAACCAGATTTTAAAATGTTATTAAAGAGTTATTGACAAAATTGTAACAGGAAGCTCAGCTCTCTGTAGAATAATCAATTTTGGTATACCAGAAAAATAAGATAATGAAACTATTTCAAAACATAAAAAAAAGCTAGCTATATATTATTGCAAGAAGAGACAAGGTTTTAAATTGGAAATGAATGTGCTTTCTTACAAAGCAGTTTATGATGATTTGTAAGATGCCTTACACAGTACAGAAATCTCATCCTTCTCTATGCTACATTGCAGCCCAGGGTCTATTTTTCTGGTGAACTTCTCCCTCTGAGGTCATCCAGGTTTTATTTTCATCCATCCTTCCATCACTCCCATTGTAGCCAAATAAGTTTCTGGTAACAGAAAGAAAAGTTTCTTTCCTGGCTTCTGAACATTCCAGCTTTTTAATAATCTTTAAGATTCTACTTCTAATGAGCAAATAACAAATAGACTTTATTTTAAACATTCATAAGGTAAAAAATCTATTGTTCAAGATCAGAAAATAAGTACATATCTGGGATTTCATTAATACTATATATATTAATTTTCTGGTAAATTCTTTTACATGTATGTGAGAAGAAATGTCTCTTGACTAATGAATATGCAGATGCAGGACAGACCTTGGTGGCAGTTCAACTTCTATAATTATAGGTCATCATTGACAACAGACACAGTCAGCCACTAAAGACAATCTTTGTCAGAACATTTCCAGGAGCTTGTGAAAGTTCATAACCTTTAGATGGGTCATGACTTTGCTTGGGGCTAGAATTTATCCTTTTACAATCTGTCAATTGAATGAACAACAAGAAGTGGCAATTTTTTTTGATATCTGACCAATTAAAGCCTACCAGTAAGCACCTCAGGCATTGACCCTATTTGTTTAGTCAAATTGCCTGTCTAAACATGGAGAGAGATAACTTTATTTCCTTCTTTGCCCTTCATGATTTTCTTCCCTCTCCACATCTAAGTAGTTCTAGAAGAAATCACTTAGAACAATTTTGTCTTCCTTTAGTCAAACACCACGCCTAAGTGATATATGAAAATAAGTATTTTAAATGCAAGACTATCCCAGTAGGATATATAATGATTCATATATAAATATCTCTGAAGTAGGGCTGATTGAATAAGGATTGTTAGATAAACTACTGGACATGCTGTTGATTTGAATTTCAGATAAATTGATATTTTAGAATACGGAAGTATGTCTCATGGAATATTTTTGGTGGCTGAATCTGGCAATTATAGATTGAATTTATATTGTAGATCAAGTGTAGAGTGAGTATATTGAAAATTTAGTTCAACCTGGAGATCATTAAGTTGAGATAAGCCAAGCACAGAAAGGCAAATATCACATGATATCACTTATATGTGGAATCTAAAAAGTTAAACTCATACAAAAATAAGTAGAATGATGGCTAACAAAGGCCAGCTGGGGCGAGGTAGGGTGGATAAGGAAAAGAAAATGTCAATCAAAGGGTTTAAAATTTTAACCAGATAGAATAAGAATTTGTGATTTTTTTGCACAGAATAGTGACTATGATAAAAATAATAAATTGCATATTTTAAAATTGCCTACACAGAAGATTTTTAAATATTTTCACCGTAAAAATATTATGGTCAAATATTATTAGTATATGAGGTGAGGCAATGGATTTGTTAATTAGCCTTATTTCATAATTCATAACTATAAAGATATCAAAACACCATCTTATACCATATATATATATAATATATATATATATATATTATATATATAATATATATATATATATATATATTATATATATATATATATTATTATTAATTAAAAACAATATGTAAAAATTGGGTTCAAAAATTTACATTAAAAATTACTATGGAAGTTTTCCTTAATTTGCTGGACATATTACTGTCCTGTCCCAATTGTTTAGTAATCTTCTCTCTTAAGCTTTTCTTTTTTAAAAATTAATTAATTATTATGTTTTTAAAGTTGTAGTTGGACAAGATTTCTTTATTTTTTTAATTTATTTTTATGTGGTGCTGAGGATCAAACTCAGGGCCTTGCATGTGCTGAGCAAGCACTCTACTGCTGAGCTACAACCACAGCCCAAGCTTTTCTTTCTTATCACAGTTTTCCAGAATCCAGCTAGGCTCTCTAAATGCATATCATGTCCATTTTCACCCAGACAAATGTTTTATTTGTCATTATCACAAGGGTGACTTTTTCATGTAGCTTTTTCTATTCTGTTTATTTTACTTCCCAAGATTGAGGCAAATAAAGAGTTTTGCCAGTTCAGATTTCCATCCACAATGCTGTTAAGGCACAGGTCAATTTCTATTATGATAAAGAATAATGTGATTAAAAGAGAATGCAGATTTTTTTTTTATTTCTGTGCATTAAGGACTGTATTCATCAAATTATCCTCTTTTAAAGATAATTAGAAGGGCCAAATATCATTGGACAATACATAATAAATTGAAAGTGTTTTGCACACTATCTATTCTTTTTCATTTTTGACTTAAATTTTTATACTTTTTTTGTATTTTACTGACAATTCATTTACTTTAAATGTATGTTTTCAGTTTGCCTCAGAATGCTAAAGTATATTTTTAAGAATCAAACCAAAATTTTATTGTAATCACTGATACATCTTTTCTCATTGGTCAGACTGAAGACAAAAGAAAAAATAGTGGGAAAATGACAGAAGTCTGGTGACATATGCTAATTGGATTGACAAATCTTAAGAGATTCGTCAATTTTCTCTGTCCATTAGAATACAGCAGAAGCAAACTTCCTAATGGCTAAAATATAGCATTGAGACCATATCCTTAAAGAAAGATTTCAAAACCTTTGGGATATTTTGATGTTTGATTATCAGCATATTATAATAGTTCTCAATAATACAAAAGAAGCTGAGGATAGTTATTTTTCTCTCATGACATTTTCCTGTTAAATTGAATTTTTTAAATTAAAATTAAAATTTGTGGTAAATTTCTAGTTTATCCTTAAAAACATATTTCTGACTGAATCAAAGTGCAATATTTTAGAATATTTACCTATTATAAAAGTCATTCTTTCTTGTGTGTGGTACATTTAGTAAAACATCTTTGATGTCAAATTTTGGGGAATTTTGTTCTTTGCATGTACATTTAAATTACTTTTTTCTCAGTTAAATAGCTTTAGCAGTTGACCTATACTTTGATTAAATAATGCTTTTTACCCTCACCTCATGGGTAAATTATGTGGTTGAGGCCATTCACTTGACAAACTCCCAGCCATCTGAAGGATGAAATCTGTGGCCAGGCAATAAACACTTGCCATGAAAATCATGGTGCTGCAGTTACCATCTATAATGTACTTCTGTGCATTTTGTCTTAACCTGCTCTCACGCCATGACACTATCACCAACTTTAAATGTTTTTTTAGTGCCTATTTGCTGGATTCTCCTTAATTTTCCACCCCATTCCATGAGTGCTTCTTATGCTCTGTATCCTGATTATTTATGATCCTCTTACTGATCAAGCATAAAAATCACACCATGCGCAAGTTCTAAAATGAATTCAACTGCAATAATAAGGATAATTTAAACTCCTTTCCTACTCCTTAGTAATAGGCAGTTGGATAAACTGATCCAAGTTTTAAACCGTTTGAATGTTCAAATTCTTTGGCTATCACCTGTTCCAGTTACTTTAATCATTAGCTTCTAATTTAATGAACTGAATCTCCTATGAAAGAAAAAAGCTGCCAAGTTAATAAGATTACAAATTATTTTCCAGTAGTATATTTTAATCCTGTAGTAAATTTTGTTTTAGTAACTAGTCTATAAGCCTAAGGATCAATGTTCCTGCTCCGTAGTCTTTCTTGGGTATAGTGCAACTGCACCCAGAAACTTCAAGTGTAAGTTTCTTGTTGCATTTCTATGACTAAAATGCTTATTTATTATTAATTTATATGGCCTTTATTGTTCTGGTTCTCTTCCAAGCTTTGGTAAGATTCCTTGAATAGCACTTCTCAGCATGCACCAGGATGCTTGTAACATGAGGATTCAGTTTACCTTGGAGATAATTTATACTTATAGCTCCCGTCCAAAATTACAGACGAAAATCTTAGTTGAGTAGCAAAATATTTGTGTCACTTTCTCAAATTCTGTAGTATCCCATGATACTACAAAACACATGCACAAACACACACACTTTTTTAAAAAATTTTTGCCAAAGTGCTGGGGATCAGACTCAAGGCCTTATGCATGATAAGCAACTACTTCACCACTGAAACACATCCCCAGTCCTCACATCATAAACATTGTACATTCTGGAAAATAATTCCCTAAAACTGCATTTTTCCTTTAGTCTTCAAACCAGTCCCTAATAAAATCTATTAGATGATCTGCCTGTTCTTTCCCTATCAGTTTTCTTTAAGAGCCACTTTTTTGCCTAGGGCTGCTAGAATTGGTCACCAAAACTTGAAGAGGGAAATATTTTTCCTTAAAATATTCCCATATGAGAGAAAGGAATGCTTAGCATTCTCTTTATTGTAGTCCTAAATTTTTAGTTTTTAAAGTTCTAGCTCTGAATTCCCATAAGCTTCAATCATTGAGAGACTGAGAAACTTACATATGCATTTCAGTGTCTGTGACTGGGTCCTGTCACCTGATGGTAGACTATTCCCTACACTATGCTTGCTACACTTCTCAGTGCACACTTCCCCACAGATTAGCATCAGCTGGGTGCTGAGCGCTCCATAAACTTGTTTATGAACATAAATTACTATGCTTTATACAATCTAGAGAATGTGGATAGTCTGATATTTATGTGATTTGGCTCTGCACCTGGATCCTCTGGTGAGGATTTTAAAAACACCATGGCTCAACCTCACCTCCTGTTTACTAAATCAGAATCCCCAGGGCAAATCCATAATACTCTTACATTCTTAGAAACAGCAGTGGTGATTTAGATGTGTTGTAGAGCCTCTGAAATATTGGTTTGTCTAGGAATTTGTGCCCCAACCCCAATTTTATAAGAAATGCAGGGAAATGAATTCAAGTTCTACTTCTTTCATGGGTACAGAATGGCTTAGGACATAAAGGGAAACTTGAGGAAAATTTGTGATCAGTAGACCTGTCCTAACTCTGCTGTGTTTTATTGTGTGATCCTGAGAAATATTCTTCATCTCCATTCATCTCACATTTTTCTCTGCAAAATATCTTCTGATACACCAGTGAACTATAAAAGGTGTCCTGAAAAAGCATACCACAGAACAAAGTCATATCTATACTTTTTGACGTGCAACTAGTCCATAATTGTATATTTCAGAGAGTCATAGAATTAGTAACAACCTCTATACCTGTTTCTATGTCTCTGCTTAATTATGTTCACCTACTTATCCACATTTATTTCCATATCAAGCACATTTGTGTCTTCTGTTTTCATTTCAAACTTTCTAAAGTATAGAGGGCAGAATTTTGTTCTTAGTCTTTTAAGCACAGCAGTTAGACCAAGGGAGATTTTCTTGTTCTGAGAGGTCAGAAAAGGCCAGCGACTTAAATCAGGGAAGCTGACCTGGAAGGCTGTAGCACTGATAAGATTTAGGTGGAGTTAGCCAGATTAAAGGCTAGATACCTGAAGGGAGAAGGATCAGGCCACGGTGTTCTGCTTTGTGTCTATCAGATGCAGAACATTTCAGTAGAAATGTAGCAATCTTACTGCAAGCCTTAAAAGATGACCTAAGATTCCCCAAGAGGCTGAGATCATGTCAAACAGAAGTTAGCAGTAGCTGCCAAATCTCTGGAATGCAGGCTTGAGTCTAGACTGTGGGCTTTTCACTCCATGAGAGAAATTTTAAAATAGTTAAAGAAAAGTGAGTAAAATCTGACTCCCTGTATTCTCCCTCCCTTTCTCTCTCTCCTCCCTCCTTATTGGCATACTACTGTGTTCTAGCCACTGTCCTAACTCAGCCTTGAGGATGTAAGTTTAAAAGTAAACATAATACTCACCCACAGGAACAGGAACCAGTACATCATGATAAAAACTACAATAAAACAATGCAATGTTAGCTGTCATATATAAATTAGCATTCATATATATAAATTTATATATGTATATATGTAGAAATTAGCATTCATATATACATATGGCTCTGCACCTGGATTCTCTGGTGAAGATTTTAAAAACACAGTGGTTCAAACTCACCTCCTGTTTACTAATTCAGAATATCCAGGGTGAATCCATAATACTCTTAGATTCTTAGAAACAGCAGTGGTGATTTGGCATTCATATATACATATAAATTTAGCATAAAATGAATGTATCAATAATGAAATTAAATGGTCAGTAAATAAATTATTTTTAACAAAAAAAATACTGGATCACAGTTTATTGTAACTCAGTTCCACAAGCTTGAGTAAAGTACCCTGGCTTTGAAATTCAAAGTGTTTTAGCCCAACTCAGCGAAACTTATTTTTCTTCAGAGTTAAAATTATCACCATGATAATGATCATCATCATAATTCAGCATGAGATTTATTTTATTAGTGGCTGTTTTATTGTTGTTGCTATTGTTGTTTTAATATTTTTATTAGTTGTTGATGGATATTTATTTTATTTATTTACTTATTTACATGTGGTGCTGAAAATCAAACCCAGTGCCTCACACATGCTAGGCAAGTGCTCCACCACTGAGCCACAACCCCAGTCCTCCTGCCCCCATCCTCTTATTTTTGTTTACTATTTGTTTTGTTTTCTAGGGATTGATTCTAGGAGCACTCTGCCACCAAGCTACATTCTCAGTTCTTTTTATTTTTTATTTTGAAACAGATTCTTGCTAAGTTTCTTATGTCCTCGCTACCTTGCAGAGGCTACTTTTAAAAGTTATATCCTCCTGCCTTAGCCTTCTGAGTTGCTGGGAATATAGGTGTGTGCCACCACACCCGGCTGACTAGTTGCTTTTTATGTGGCAAGCAGTATGTTACAGATTTAATACGCAGTAAAAGAATGAATCATTTGTATTTAATTTCATAGCAATCTACAAATTAGCTACCATTCTAACATATTCTTTATTAAATTGAACTGATAAGGCACAGAAAGTTAAGTATCTTTTTTGAGATAATACAGCCAGTGAGAGCAAACCTATCTATCTCGAACCCAACTTTCTCTTCCAAACTCATCCTTTTGATATTAAAGTATATGCTAACAGTGTAACACTATTATGAACACAATACCACTGACTATTATTCCCAACCAATTCTCTTCATTAATTTAAAGAAAGAGGTTATTCATGTCCTAGCTCTAATAAATGTAAATTAAATATATATCTCATCTATATCCACAGTCTATCAAATAAGCAAGACAACTTCATAGTATGAAGCAACTGATTTCATTTCCAGAACTATTTTTATGAAACATAGAATTTTTCTTTTACTTAGATGTACATGGATGACTATGGAACACCTGTATTCTCTTTTCTGTGTATGTGTATACATGCATACATATATTCCTGCACATAAACTTATTTCTACACATAGATGTCCTATTTTAGCCTAAATTTACTAGATTTTTCACTTTGGATAAAGCCTTTTACAGACAAAGGGGGGAGGTTGAATGAAATGGGAAGCTAGTAATTGAGTTCTTCAGTGATGAAGATAAAGGATCTACACTCTTTGAAAGGTATGGTTGTCAGTTTATAATATATTGTTGAAGAAACATGTCATCCTGAAGGAAGATGTGTATTTTATTCCTTTCTGATTTTCCTAAAAATAATATGTGAACACAATGCCCACAGAACATTAGTTTGGGGCAACAATTTATAAAGACTGAAAAATAGCATACATCTAAATGGCAGAAAGAACGTTTAGTAGGAAAAAAAAAAACAAAAACAAAAAACCGCTACTGTGGACTGTAATCCCCCACTGATTTCTCAGAAATAAGTTTTCCAGAGAGGAGTCACAATTATAGTTATTCAAATAATACAAAAGTACAATGTTTATTTTGAAATGAACTTAAGCTTAATTGGTTCCATAATTCTTTGAAAATGAACAAATTCACTTATTTATGCTCTTTGAATAATATTAGCGATAAAAATGGTGTTCAGTTTCTTCTAAATCATTTTTTAAACTAGACAATTTCTAGGAACTGTCCATTTTTATTAGAGAGACTGAAAATGGAAAATTCCTCTCACTGATCTGTTATGTTCTCACACAATATTTATGAAATTCAATACTGCTCCATGGATATCTTAAGCCTCAAAATTCAACCATCTGTAAACCTCTCTTTTCTGTAATGAATCTTGAAATAAGAAAGAAAGAAAAATATGTCTGAGCTTCCAAAATAGATTTCAAAAGTTTAAAGCATTAATGTTCATTTATTTGTTTATTCAATTGGATCAACACATCTTTTCTTAGGTTCTGTTTACTTCTACATTGTATGTAATCCCCCGAATTTTGATTATTCATTTCAGAGCAAACATAGATTCCAAAGAACAGATTTGAGGGAAAGAAATGGGGATGCTTCAGACAGGCATAATAAACATAATTAAAATTGACAATTGACAGGAATGTATTGAAAAAAATGTGTAGACCATGAGATGAAAGAACTAAAATTCTGTGTTAGTCATGGTCTGTACAGGAAAAACAATTCCATACTCTATTATAGAAAGAGTAGAATCATAGGAATAAATGCAACAATAAATTTTCTCAGTATATTCTTAAACTTAGGATCTATATAATAAAAATTGAACTCTGAGCATTAAATTATAGGCAAATCTGAAGACTGTATAAACAAATTACGGTATTTAGAATGGCCAGGACCAAAGAACCTTGTTTTGTGTGACCCAGTCACTGCAGTGCCTCTTTTAACTATGAGATTGGTTTTCAGCTTACACATCAAGATTTAGATTAAAGTTTTGGCTATGTATTCACTGCTAGAGATGTTTCAACTACTCAATTTAATCAACAGTCTTAACTGAACATTTGGGATATAATTAAAATCAATCAATTATTGATTATTTTTAATACTCCTAAAATGATTTCAAACATTATAGCCAGTCTCTAAAAGAAGCTATAATTTCATGCACTGATTTTCAGATTAGCAAATGTCAATATACAGGGAGGATGACAGTTCACTAAGTTATTACAACAGTGAATGGAAAGCAATATATTGTTTAGTCACCATATGAATGTAATGCAATGTTTAGAATTTATACCCTTTGTCTTAAAAACAATACTGAAACAGATGGCAAATAAAAAAAAGAAAGAATAGCATTATAAAAGGAAGATGATATGAAATATGAAGCTAAAGGAGAGGCTAAATCTCTTGATCTTTCAGATAATTCTCTCTTTTTTTTCTATTTTAGGAGTTTTGTAATATCATGATCAGTTATCAGTACACACAAATAGAAACCCTTATGTCCCAGCCTTAATAGTATGGAATTTTAAAGCTAGGAAATGCCATCTAAATACATTGTCCAGTGAATCTCAGAAGTACACACCAAAATCACAAGGCATAAATTTTCCAGGTGTTTGGGCCCATATGCATGCTCTAATGTTGCAATTTTTCTTTAGTGTGGATTTATTTATAACTTTGGTGTTTCATTTCCTTCCTTCCTTTATCTCTCTCTCTCTCTCTGGATGCTGGCGATTCAACCCAGGCCTTACACATCTTTGTATAGCCTAAGCATGCACCCTAACTACTGGATTTCATGCCCAGCCTTCTTTAAGTATGTGTATTTTCAAAGACAATGCCCTACTTAAAAACAATTTATTCCAATTCTTAAGTTTTATTGAAGAAACTGATACAGTTGGTACTGCCCATACTTAAATGCCTGTAATTGGCAATAGCTTGTATATGTGTGTGAATACACATATATAATGATATGAAAGTAAAATGCAAAGCTATATAGTCCTTAAATCAATAAAATAAAACTATATGTAGTGAACTTGAATAAATATTACTATATATATATATATATATATATATATATATATATATATATATATTGTAATATATATAATGGCTCAAATAAGTTAAGTGAATTGCAGTAAAACAGAGCAAATTCATGTCAAAGTCAGACAATTTCCAAATTCTCTCTGTACCCTTTTAAGTTACTCTTAAAAGAAGTTTAACACAAACATGTTAAACAATGAGTATAGAAAAACTAATTCTATCAGGTTTGACATTTTAGGCAAAATTCCATAAAACCCATGACTTAAATGCAATATTATGACATAACACAGTCAATACAAAGGTTATATTTATGATCTAAGATATTTAAGGCTGGAAAATTTTGCCACATTCCTATGTAACAGGTAAATTGTGAATAATCTAATTTACCATTGTCTTTGTTGTTGTTGTAGAAATTATTTCTTTTCTTTTCTCCATCAGGACATTGTTGAAACAATTCTTTGAGTTTTAAGAATTCAGGCATTACCAAGCTCTGACACTGAGTAGGAACCTCTGTGTTAATTTCCATCAAATCAGATTAAGCAAATCTTTACGGAGAGGGAGGGCATGAAAGAAACGAAGGTTGAAGAATGTGACAGTGAGCAGTGGATTGTGCGCTGATGGGAGATTTGTAATCCTAAAGACAGTGCAGAATCTGGAGGTTTCAGATAGTGCAATTGGACATATTGTAGAAGCATTAGGACCTGCCTCCTAACTAGCTAAGCATTATGTGCTTGCGGGGAGAGAAGTAGAAAAGGTCCAGGGCATCAAATATGGCATGCAAGGATTAGAATCATTTAGCAGATTAACCTATCCTTAAAAGGGACAAGAGGTGGCACAATAGGCATTTTAATAGCAGCCACTTGATCCAACCCCCGCATTTATAATCTCAACAGGAGAAAACAGCTAACTCTCAAAGGACTAACATGAATTTTCCAACCATGTAGTTGGCAAAGGTAAAAAAAAAAAATAGTTATTTATTTATTACTAGAACACTCAGTTTGTTTTGGCTACACAGGAGAAAATGTAAATCTGTAGTGTATCATATGTCTGAGTGTTCATATAGTTGTATATGAATAAAAACTCTGTTCTTTCCACATATTAGTTCTATTGCACTATTTTTGTTTCTCCTGCTGTTATTAAAATTAATCATTCATTATTCATGTAGGATACAGAGGAAACTGAAAATAAAATGAGAGGAAAATACTAGACTAATTTGATCATACATATTTAAACAACCACAAAGAAATAGTTACTTTCAAATATGCCTATGACAGTTACAGGAGGGGCTAAGTCTCAGGATACCTGTTTTTAACATTTGTATCTTATTTTTGATAAACATTCAACATTCTTTTCTCAGTCTCATTGTTTATTTAGGTTCATTGAGCCATAAAAAAAAGGAAAAGAAGAAAACTGGCCCATTGTTACGGAGAACCTCTCACTGTGCTTTGAAAGTCTCCTGATTTTCTGCTTTATATTCTAAATTCAACATCATGGTGCTCCCATATAATCAGAAGATAATGTGGCATGTGTGAAAAGGTTAATTTAAAGCTACACATACACCAAGCTTAAAGAAGCAGCAAGCTTCCTGTGATTGGGAGTGCCTGGGCTGGTCTAGGGTCCTGCCCTGCAACAGACAGGCTGCTGACTCTTGCCAAATGTGAATGAATGCCTTGTAGATGAAATAAAGTCATCTTTCTGTGTTTAAGGATTATTACAAATTCTTTAGAAAAATCCTACTCTATATCTTTCTAATTTTATCTTCCATCACAAAACATTCAGCATTTCATAGTTTATTTTTTCACCAATGAGTTAGTGAAAACAAGAAAATGTAAATTCAAGTTGAACCTTACTCTATTTCATATATTTATAATGTCTAGTTCAAGCTTTATTTCAAAAGTATGAGTTTTATTTTAGCCCATTCTCTTTGACAGAATGTCTTGGGGATAATTTTTTTTGGTTTCAGTGTATTATTATAGAATATGTTGTTTTTCTAATTGTGTACCATTTGTCATAATACCAAAATTCAATATTTACCCAAATATCTGAGTAACAAAGTTAACTGAGCAAACTTGGGTACTCCAACCTTGAATATTCTGAAGAAAGGACTGGCACATAAGAGCCATTGAATATCATGACTGATAATGATATCTTTGAAACTTGATACCTTCAATTATGCAAACTAGATCATGCTAATCATGTAATTAATGCTGGAAGTCTTTCTTTCCTCTATATATGTATTTATTTTTTGCATGTCTGGGGCTGTAGGTCAATGCTATATCACCTTGATCACTACAGGAGTGGGAAACCAGTCAGAGAAACTCAATGATGTAGGACCTCCATGCTTTTGTGAGTGACCCACAATAGAAACTCTGAACACCAAGCCATACATAAGCTTCCCCGGTTGGCAACACTCCATACACGTTGTTCCGAGTTGTTTCTGATGTTTAAACACTGTCCACGTATCTTTAAGAGTTGAACATGTGGGATGTACATCCCAGGTTTTTCCTAGACTTGATCTTGTGTGTCATTTCCCTTTTCTCTTTTTAACCTATAAATTTGCATTGTAATAAACACTATCAAAGAGTAAAACAACTGTTCTTAGTCTTTCTTGGGAATTATCAAATGTGAGGGTAGTCTTGGGGCCCCAGATGCAATATCAACAAGCTACAAAATACTTTGAACATCACTTAACTTTTTAAAAACAAACTGTTGTGTTCACAACACTGATCTTGGAAAAGATATCACAAAGCCAATGACAATTCTTTCCTTGAAATTGATATATAATGTGTGTATATACATATGCATTAAATACTTGCAATAGTCCCCTTGTGTATAAACATAGGTTTTAATTAATTAGTCACATAGATAATCTAGGTGAAATTTATTAAGAAACTTGATTTTTTTTAACTTTGCTGCTTTCTCTGTTATTCTTGTTTTAACAATTTCTAGAAAGAGTAATCAAGAATTTGAGCTGATGCTAAAGTTAGTCTGAATAAGTTCTTATAGGAAATTTGGAAAGTAGATAATGGAAAAAAAATAGTATATTTGCATGTTCTATGGTTTGGTATGATTCATCCTCTAAAGTCAGCCCCTGACTTGTCAAATGACCAAGTTTAGTGTCATACACAAAAGTTGTGGTCAGGCCTAGAAGTGGAATGCTATGTTTTGGGGTATGAAGTTCTTTCTACTAAAAAACAACAACAACAACAAAAAACTATTATTTTTGAAGTTGCCGCTGAAGCCATAGGATTAAAAAAAATCAACCATACATGAATGTTCCACATTGGATAATTTACCCACAACTAAAAGAAAATTAGTCTTTCTAAACAAGAGGCCATAATGATTTCTTATAATTAGTTCCACATATTGAGATGGCACCTAGGAAGTTCACTTAGGGATTCAACAATGGATCATAGGTCTGGGTTTCTCAATTGTGAGTCTTTGCTGCCTTCAGAGTCATCTATCTGAGGCCTGAAAACAGCAACTAGATGTATACAATCCAGAAGCTACAAGTTCTAGAAAAGGACACACCTACCTCTTACATCCTATGTGCAGGTGAGGTAACCTTTTCTTTGAAAGAACTTCTCTTGTCTCAGAGACCAGTGTAGTATCTCCTGATCATTCTTAATGTATTCCCTGAGTCTGGGATTAGATTAACCTGATTTAGATAACACGTTTGTTATGAATCAAGATGAAGCTCCAGGAAATTACACATTCCTGTATAGTGGCTCAATAACCTATGGATCATCCCTGGTGCTGGTAATGTATATTCAAACATTAATTACAATTATTCTTTTATGTATCTGCCTTCCTTGTGGGAAACAAAAAAAAATTGCTGCAAATTATCCTTCCGTTGTAAAAACAAACAGTGTCAGACCCTTGATGATAGTCAAAATATTTTGATGAAAACATTTGTTTTTGAAAGACTTGCTTTCTAACTTCAACTACTGTAGTCTTTTTGTAGAAATTGGTTCTGTTGCTAAAGAATAAAGTATAAGCCTATACCAGTGTTGTAGCATTAGCTTTTGTTGTATGTCATTTATTTTCTGAGGCCTGTGAATAAGTGAGTCCACCTTGAGTAGATGTGTTTTATGTCAGGCTTTCTGAGAAATGAGGAGCCTGAGGGGATCCCATTGATTTGCCAACTGTGTCACAGTTCATTTAAGGCAGAATGGCACATGCTTGTGACAAAGGCTATGACAAATGGATATGTACAGAAGGGACAGCACTAGTACAGATGAATGAAGGAAATGATGGAGTATTCAATACACGATGGAAATCACAGCAAAAGTTAAGATAGTGAATGACAGTGAATGTATGTATGTGAATTTAGTACCTCAAGTTAGGCAAAAAAAAAAAAAATGACTGTGAGACTTATAGCACTTTTAGAAGAATTTCTGAAAATTTATACAAATGCAGTAATCATTGATAGCTATGAATCTATTTTTCATATAGTATGTATACGAACTGGCATAGAGTAAATATTTTAAAACAGTGAAGTTAAAAATAATATTGTTTGATTTTCTGTTTCCTAACCTTAAAAAAATATGTGTAGGTGTATTCAAATGTGGACATACCATAGAGCAAAAGTTTACTTTTGTAGGGGTTAAATTTGTAGGGGTTAAATTATGCTATTCTTCATTAAGATATATTAATAAGACCAATGGATACTAACAAGATGCAGATCTTTGCGGGTGGAATTTTGCTCACAGACATTCAGGATGCAGTCATCAGTGTCCCACTCACAGCTTTGTCCAGCATAACTTGAGTTGCATAAGCAGGAAAAGCCACCAAGCGCTGAAACAAAGAAGAGAAAACTATTTTATATTCTTTTAATCATAGTACAGATACAGTAATGTAAATTACTCTTAAAATGTTGTAATCGGCTATGCATTTCACCTTTAAACCAATAAAGTGTGAATTCCTATTTTTAATACTCTATTACACATTTCTATATTTAATATTCTATCACACTGATCTACAGTATCTCCTACACTGCTACCTTGTTCAGTTCTATTGACTTAAAAAACTTTAATTATTTGAAATAAGAAAGATTACAATGGACATTTGATAACAGTTTGATATATATATGATATCCATTTTTCTCACACTCTCAGTCTTTTTGGCAGCACACAAAACATAATTAGTAGCTAATGTCTGCATCAATGAACTTTCCTAGTTTGTTTTAGGTTTAATATACAAGTTAACTTGTTGTTAAAGTTCTGTGGGTAGAAAATGAATTGCAAAGTAAGTTTCAAATAGTGGTCTGAAAGCTAATATTTATCTACTTAACCCTTAGTTTAAAAAAAGAGCTTTCACATGTAAGTATACTATTTTTAAATAATTAAATTATCATTAACGATGAAAAAAAAAAACAGTATCTGAAACGTTTCAGGGAAATGGTGACAGCATGAATTGTCATTGGAGCAAGAATGGACTTAATAGTTACTTGTAGACAGTCCCTGGGTCCTTCATTATCTCCAGGATTCACCATGTATCTACATTCCCACTCTGCCTCTGCATATGTACCTGCTATTACTCTCATTGAATGCTTAGGTCCTAGGTGGCAACAGAATTTTCAATGCAATGTGCAGAATTTAAGCAGCATCTTGATTTCTTTCTTTCTTCTTCTTCTTCTTCTTCTTTTATTTAATAGGAAAATTTTGTACATTCTTTATCTGGTTTCCTCTAATGTTAACATCTTTGATAAACATAGCAGAGTTATCCAAAGGGAGAAATCAATACTGGTACAATATTATTAGCTAATCTTTAACGCTTCTTGAATTTCCCCAGTTTTTCCATTAGTGTCCTTTTTCTGTTTCGGGATCCAAACCAGGATCCCACATAGGGATTTGTTATGTTTCTGGTCTCTGCTAGTGTGAACCAGCATCTTGGTCTTTATATTTTTGAAAATATGTAAATCTGAGTTTGTACAAATTCTCTGAACATAATTTTGTTTCCTTCTTAATGTCCTTAAAAACAGCATACTACAGGGACACAGCCACATCAATGTTTATAGCAGCACAATTCACAATTGCTAAACTGTGGAACCAACCTAGATGCCATTCAATAGATGAATCGATAAAAAAATTGTGGCATATATACACAATGGAATATTCCTCAGCAATAAAAGAGAATAAAATCATGGCATTTGCAAGTAAATGATGGAGTTAGAGAAGATAATGCTAAGTGAAGTTAGCTAATCCCCCCAAAAAACAAATGCTCAATGTCTAATAACCCTTTGATATAAGGAAGCTGATTAATAATGGGATAGGGAGAGGGAGCATGGGAGGAATAGATGAACTCTAGATAGGGCAGAGAGGTTTGAGGCAAAGGGAGGGGGCATGGGGTTAGAAATAATGGTGGAATGTGATAGACATTATTAGCATCTTGATTTCTGTAGCTGTGCCTCAGTAAGCATGTACAACTATGGCTTCTAAGAAGAACAAGGCAGCCCAGCCAATAACAAGAGAAAAGGGAGACACACAGAATTAGTAGCCTTTAGACAAAATTTACTTCTGTTTTACTTATAGTTTCATGGAGCATTTAATTTTAATGCAAATGATTCAAAAAATAAGTGTAGTTTTAAATAAATCATTGTGATAAAAATGCCAATTAATGCTTCTTTGTATGTTATAGATGAAATTATGTATAATAATAAATTAAATTAAAACTGTGTGCCATATAATATGTCAGTAAGACATTGTGAAATACCATCAATCATAATGATAATTAAAATATGTTTATAATTAGAATTCAGGTTTGGACACTAATGCATATTAGTAAATAACAAACAAAAAGACTCAAATTAACTTTTATCATAGTTGTTTATAACTAAATAGATGAGTGATAAATTATTTTTAAAGGAAAGTAACAAAAAAGAGGTAACTTTGAATTATCAAAGAATCTGAAAGACAGAAATTGTTAAAAATAAATTGTTTTTATTTTACATAAAAATGTTGATCATTTTTGGCTAAAAAGATAACAAATGAACAATGTACCAGAAGAAAACCTGGGTTATTAAATTAGATCCACAGGAAAAAATGGACGTCACAAAAAATAATTGTTTAAGTACTTAAAGTAAAGAAATAAAAGGGTATTTTTTCCCTACACAATTTATGAATTACATGACTTTATGACAATTAATAACAATTTTATTGAGATATTTTAAGCATATTATCTCACTCTATTTGTTCTTGATTTATACTAGAAAATTTAGTCATGGATTTATATTAGTTTTGTTTATAAATATTATGTAAATGACCTTCTATTGAAATGAGTTTTTACATTATTTTCACTATTTACACATTGACCAAAGGATTATGTAAAAACATATTCAAAGGAGGTAAGATAAGGCAAAAGAAGGTGGACTCTTAGTTCACCTGTTTTCCTTATCATACCCCTTAGTTACATCCCCCTGCAATGTCATTTTATGTAGTTTTTCCTGAGTCTCAACAAAAAATGAAATAGGTCATCCCACATAAAAATCAGTGTTTAAATATTCTGTCTCTTGTTTTTCCTCTTTTTTCTCTATATGCTTACATATTTTTCTTTTCTTCCTTATTCTTTCCCTCTATGAATTTATATTATTTCATCAGGAAGAAGTGTGTGATTGTGTGTGTGTGCGCACGCACACGTGTGTATGTGTGTGTGTGCATGAGAGAGAGAGAGAGATGAGCTATGAGCTAAAATAATAATTTTAAATATCATTTAAAAATAACACTTTCCCATGACTATAAATAACTACCTTTAATAATCTACAGTTTAAAATAAATTGCAAAAATAGTTAATTCTGATAACCAGAACATAATAGCTGCATCCTTCATTTTCTTTTTTTTATGTTTTTTTCTATGTGGAAATCACCGCATATTACTATCATTGAAGAATATAGTATTTTCCTAAATTAGATATTATGTAAGAGACAAAGAAGTTCTAAGGCTTGGTGATAGCTTTACCATGATCAGCATTCTGTCTGGGCAGAGCAACCAAAGACATAACTTCGTATCACAACAGAGCTCAGGGGAAGGGGTAGAATCTGCCGACCTTTGTGAATATTCAGTACTATCAGAAAGACAGAAACATTCTGTCTGAGAACATAGATCTGAGAAGTGATTGTCTCTGCATTGTTAGGTCAAACTTTTTTTTTTTTTTTTGTTATTGCCTTTTTTTTTTAAAATTTTTTATTGTGGGTTGTTCAAAACATTACAAATTTCTTGACATATCATATTCCACACTTTGATTCAAGTGGGTTATGAACTCCCACCTTCACCCCATACCCAGATTGCAGAATCACATCAGTTACACATCCATTGATTTACATATTGCCATACTAGTGTCTGTTGTGCTCCGCTGCCTTTCCCGTCCTCCACCCTCCCCCCTCCCCACCTCTCCCCTCCCCTCCCCTCCTCTCTCTCTACCTCCTCCACTGTATAACCCTGAGGGTCTCCTTCCATTACCATGCAATTTCCCTTCTCTCTCCCTTTCCCTCCCACCTCTCATCCCTGTTAAATGTTAATCTTCTTCTCCTTCTCTTCATCCCTACTCTGTTCTTAGTTACTCTCCTTATATCAAAGAAGACATTTGGCATTTGTTTTTTAGGGATTGGCTAGCTTCACTTAGCATAATCTGCTCTAATGCCATCCATTTCCCTGTAAATTCTATGATTTTGTCATTTTTTAATGCAGAGTAATACTCCATTGTGTATAAATGCCACATTTTTTTTATCCATTCATCTATTGAAGGGCATCTAGGTTGGTTCCACAGTCTTGCTATTGTGAACTGTGCTGCTATAAACATCGATGTAGCAGTGTCCCTGTAGCATGCCCTTTTTAGGTCTTTAGAGAATAGACCAAGAAGGGGAATAGCTGGGTCAAATGGTGGCTCCATTCCCAACTTTCCAAGAAATCTCCATACTGCTTTCCAAATTGGCTGCACCGATCTGCAGTCCCACCAGCAATGTACAAGTGTACTCTTTTCCCCACATCCTCGCCAGCACTTGTTGTTGTTTGACTTCTTAATGAACAAGAATGTAAATAAATTAGTCAGAAGAGCAGTACCTAGTACTGCTGACATTGACTTTGATGTTCAAGAGAGGCTATGTTCATATATATGGACCTTCCTATTGTTATGTCATGTTTTAAATTAGATTGCTCTGCAAATATTACAACAGTGGCTGAGTGAACTCACTGTCACAGCAGTATCTGTACAGGTAAGTGCTGGAACTGCATTCATTGACACTGATCTCACAGGGTGAAACTGCAAAGCTTTTCTCACATTGGCATTGGAACCTAAGGGGAAATATTTCCAGATCTGTTTTCTTGCTAAATGCAGCTCCATTCTCACAAGGGTTGCTAGCCTTACAAGGCCCAAATTCACAGTGCAAACCTGGAAAGCAAAGAGTCCAAGTGTCAGTGCTTATCTGATGAACCAATTCCTGCAAATGCTGTCGTCTGCCTGGCAGATTTCTGCATAAATGCATTCAATTTACTCACTGTACAGTGACTTATTTCTCCTCCACATTGTGATTGTGATTCTCTCCCTCTCTCTGTCTCTCTCTCCCCATTACAATTTAAGTAATGTTATTTATGATTTCTATGCTTCATCTAACAAAGTACCAGCAGGAAGCAATGTTAAGTGACAGTACTTTTAAAAATACCAGTTTTAAAAATAACTGTTTTTTTTTATTCCCCAACTCTTGTTCAACAGTGCTCTCTGAAGATGCTGCAATTAAGAAAGTACATTATTAATGATTTCATGCTTCTGTGTTTTCTTCCTGGTACCCCAGAGATAGTTATCACTATAAGCTTTGCTTAATGGATTTGTTGCTATTCTTAAAACAAATAAACACCAAATAAGAGTACTGGAATAAGCTTTTGAGCTTAATAGAAACACCTCATTCCTGAAATTAAGATTTATGTTTTATCAGAAAAGTAACTAGATAAAGTGATTGCCATTGTCTGGAATGTACACAAATATTTAGAGATAAGAAACAGGATGGCTGACTCAAGAGAATCCCTATCAAACAGATGTAAAGCATGAACAGAACCAACTAGTCCATTAAAGAAAAATGATTATTAAATGTCTGTTTTCAAGGCATGTTAAAAATATTGAGAAGATCAGCTACTGGGGAAATATCCCAGTAATAGCATTCATTCATGAAAATGTAAATCAAATATGTATAAACAGAGATCTAAAAGTTACTGGCTATATACTTTGAGAATACAATGTCTTTTGCTAGGAAGGATGGCCAGTGTCTCTTTGTAGGGTTCATTCTTCCCAGGGGAATCCAAGCCACCTTAAAACTTACAATCTCAGATAATTAATAAGTAATAAAACACAGATACTCAGAAATATATTTACATAAGGCGAAGCCTCTGATAGATCTAGTCCACATGGATTCTGGAATGGGAAATTGGCTCCAGTGGTTTATTTAAGGGGGTACATCAAAGGCACGGATAAGGTTTCATGGGCAGAGTCTGGTTTCCTGATGTCTTGCAGTCAGCAGGTTGATTGACATCTTGGTAGGTCACACCCATCTCAGGTGCTGTGTAAGCCACTGCAGAACAGGAAAGAGATTCACATTGTCCCTGGGCAATTGACCAGAGGAAATGTCCACTGGTTATTCCCAGACACCAGATGTCTCTATCCACTAGGCTTCCATGAGCAATGACATACATGCAACCCATGAATGGCTAGTGACAAAAGCCCAGTTAAAATTAAATCTTTAAACGTCTTGGGTTTTCTAAGTAATTTGCCAACTACAGAGATGAGGGGATAATATACAGTATGAGAGTAAGTGATTTAAGATCTCAAAGTTTATAAAAACAAAGGTAGTTTGAGAAATTTAAAAACTTAAGGATCATTATAATTTTCCCAACTGTGACCAAAAGAAAAAAAAGATATAAAAGAACACCTAAAGGTTGCTGAAGACATCAACAGTGTGTAAAGGAATCAACAGGATATAGTGTCCATAAAAAATAATAAAAAACTGTATGAAATATAATAGACCCTCAGATCTTTGACTTCCAAATGTGACAAGCAAAAAAAAGGGGGGGGGGGAACCACAAAAATTCTTTCAAGTATCTATTTTTAGAAATAAAGGTTTTCTTCAATAAATAAATAAATTAATAAGAGCTACTTTTGCAACAGCTATGGTAAGTTTGTTTTAACAATTCAAATGGGCACAAGACCTCTTCTCTGTAATTAAATTATGAGATTGAACATGGCATATTAAAGTTATTTGGATATTATTTCATCATAATAAAAGTATTTTTCTTTGAAAATTTAGGGAAATTACGTTGTACAAACATCAGCCACAAGTGCATAAAGAAATAAATTGTCCTCTACAAAAATTTGTCAAACATAACTTTTTGTTCTAATTATCTACATTTAGTATTTATTTTTGAGGCTAGTTTTTGGATTTTATTTTTGCTAGTGGAAAGTTAATTTAACTGTCACTTCATAAATGATTTTATGCATAATATATTGTATAGCTGAATAATAATTTGTACTCATATTTTAAAAACATCTATATGATATTTTATTTTGCAGAATACACATGAATTCAATCTACCTTCATACCCTCATGATTTGTATATTCACTATACAAATATGTTGAGAGTTTCTACTATGTGGCAAGGACTATGGTAAGATGGTAGGGTCATAAATAGTGAGGAGATCAAATCAATGAGGTATAGAAAGGGGTAAATGTGTTTAATTTCTCAGCTAAATAGTTACTGTGGTGAGAGGAATTCCAATATGGCCAGCAAAATCCCCACCATTAGTTTGCATGTCTTATGTAATTCTCTTTATTTAAATGTGGGTGGGATGTGTGAATAAGATAGAATTTATGCCATGGTTATGTTCCATTGTATTGCAGAAAAGATTTAGATATATAATTCAAGTCCCTAATCCAAATAGAGATACTCAAACGAAAGATCAACATGGGGTCATTTTACCAAATCAGGTGAAACATTAAGTCACAGGTAATCTCTTGCTGTCCATGAAGAATCAAAATGAAAGCTGTATAGAGTACCATATGTCAGGGTATGGCATGTAGATCTAAGTTGCTGTAAAGACTCCAGGAGACCCCCATTTTGGAAGCAAGACCAGAGTCTTAAAATCACATGGAACTAACTACCAACAGTCAGGAAGAGGAACTCTTGTCTTAGCTCACAGCCATGAATAGACAGCACAGGAAAGCTATGCATAGACTTCTAACTTTCAGAAATTATAAAACAATAAATATGAGTTGTTTCAAGGACCTTGAAATGCCCTTATGATTACATTTCAGTTCCACTCAAATAAACCAGGATAATACCACCATATCAAGATTCTTAACTTAATCACATCTATGAATTTTTATATGCCAAATAAAGTAGTAGTTATAGGTCTCCAGAATTAGGGCCTGGATAATCTTGGCCTGGAGAGGGACAAGGTGATTTGCCCATATTGTACAGAAAGTAAAGCTTCTTTAAAACCAGTGGCATGTTAGAGTCAATGAAATGTAGTAATGTGTTTTCCTCCTTCCTAAGTCCCGGGTTCCATTCATATTGATTTGTTCTTTATTTTCTGAATGTTCTCTGTATAGACATCCCTCCATTTCCTTTAGGTATCCCTCATGCTTAACCTTGACAATATATGGTAATTCTTTAGGCTTCATTTTATTTATTTTATTTTTTTTTAAATTTTTATTGTTGGTTGATCAAAACATTACATAGTTCTTGACATATCATATTTCACACTTTGATTCAAGTGGGTTATGAAAATGTATGTATTCAGGAAGTTTTTCAAGTGCTACTTAAGATGTCATAGTCATCCTTATATTTGGCTGTATTCATTTTCTCTACCGGACAGAAAGTTGTCATGAGCTTAGAGACTTGAAACAACTCATATTTATTGTTTTATAATTTCTGAAAGTTAGAAGAGTTCCTCTTCCTCACTGTTGGTAGTATGATGACAGCCAACAGTCTGGATAGATAGAAGGAAGGTGTTATGAGCCAAGGAATACAGGCAGCCTCTATAAGCTGGTAGAGGCAAGATGATAGACGTCTTCAGAAGGAATGCAGTACTGCAGCAACTTAGTTTAGACTTCTGGCCTCCAAGGTTATAAAGTAATAGATCTGTGTAGTTTACTTTCTGTGAATTAGTTACAGCAACCATAGGAAATGAATGGAATAAACAGAAATTACTAGATAAATTTTGACAAAGTGATAAATACATCATTGTTGTGAAAATGCATCCTGATCTAGAAGATGTCAATATTAACATTATGATATGTTCATCATTATGCTAACATGTCATAAAAACGAGGGTGTATTAAATTAAATTTCCTAATTTGAAATAATGTCTCAGTAGGTTGGGCAAGACCAAAAAAGGCTTTGTGATCTACAGAAACTGTGGACTCTGAAGCACCATTGAAAGCTTTCCAAAAATCATGTAAGTTTAGTTGTCCTCCTTATACTGAGAATCACATTGTATTTTCAAGTTGTATTTAAAAAATACATAATGTTTCCTTCTTTCCCGGAGACTTTATTTTGCTGAAAACTATATTCTCTTAAAATTGAAAAAGTAAGATAATATACATTTTATTTGCATATATATGGAGTAAGAAACATTAAACGCCTATTTTCATTAATTTCTTTTTACAACAAAGTCATCAATTCAGAAAAACACAAATGATAAGGTTCCCACTGAAATTGTACTGATACTAGAAGTGTTCATTTAACTGAACTATTTTTCCTCTAATTGAAATCTGCATCGATCAAATTAGCATGCTATTTTCAAGTGTATGAATCATTTTACTATTTAGTTCCTTATGATAATGTTAAATTTCTTAAGGAAAAAGAATTTAAAACTTCAAAATGGATGTATATCCTTATAAAAATTGAAAAAGCTAAACATGAGAACATATTAGTCTAGTATTTTGAAATTTTTCTTTATAATTATTCATATAAATCTAGAAAAAAATGCTGCTAAAATTTTAAAGTCATAGAGAATTTGGATATTTTAAAAACAGGACAATTTTTAAAATAAATCAATAATAGACTTGAGGTTACATTTGGGTCTGGGTCTGGGAGATGTTCTATAATAGGTGTATATGACAGAAATAAAGGCATGATGGAATTCACCATAAAGATAAGGGACATGGAAATGCATTCCACAACTTCTATAATCTACAAAAAAGGAAAAAAAGTGAAAGATTGGACTAGACAGTGAGCGTCTGCCTCTGCAGTGTGATCCCGGGATCTACACCAGGTAAACAGAGTCATTCCTCATGGAGCATACCTCAAAATATTAAAGATATGTTCTAAATCTCCTCACATCCTCATAAAATCCATTGTGAATCTCTTATGCTTTTTTGTTGGTGTGTTTTACTAAAGGGAGGAATCAGCTGATTCTGCCTATCTTTAATGGACATTAAGTGGTAATTCATATTACTGGACATTTTGTGCATTGTAAAAGACCAGCTATGGCTATTATCATCTATTATGCAGATATTTGACAGACACCAATGAAGCCTGAGCAATGATTTTTACCAAGAGGTGCTACTTTTCTATCTGCTGCTCCCTCCATTTCAGTAGTATGGATTTGATTTCTTCTCAAAGTTAGAAGGGTCAGTAAGACAGAAAGAATGCAAATAATAATATTTCCATTTGTAATCTTTAGAAATGATTTATTAACTGTAAAATCTTATAGATGTATAAACTTTGGTCATAAATTCATAAGATTTAGTTTTTATTTATTTGACTTTGAGAAAACCAATCGTCTTTCCATGGTGAATTCTAGCATGCAAAGTCAACTATTTTCATTTCCACTTTATAATTTTTTTCCTTCAGAGAATTTTAATTTTCTTCAGAAAATGTATACTTTCAAATAGGAATCAATAAAATATTAAAATCCATGACAAGATGTTCTTCCTATATCTGATTAAACATATAACACCCAAATTTATTATCACATATAATATTTTGTGAATAGCTCAAGTGAGACAATGAAGGAGATCATCCAGATTGTCTGGCGAGTTTGACTAGCTTTCTAATCTGATCCTTGGGTTCTCCTGCTGAACTTAAATCATTTATGGAGCTTCAATATCAAACCATGCCTTTCCATGTCCATGAAAAGCATGATATAAATAAGATCACTCAAAATTCATGCATGAACATACTTGAAAATCAAGAATATTATGTAAGCTACCAAATGGCTTTTGACCCTTTTCTACCTTTACTGCTGTTGCTCTACCAATAACAGATGCAAGTTGATCTGTTTCTCCCATCTTCTAGACAGCAATGTAGAATAAAAGGCCAAACATCCTGTAACTATTCCCAAAAGTCACTAAACACAAGCCTGAATCCACCAAGCCTCTGTCAAAAAACTCATCAAAATACCCTCCAGGTTCTCCTTGGTATGTCATTTTCTCTTTGCATAAAACCAATAAACTCAAGTTTTTCAACTACGGATGCGTTTCTTCTACTCTTTGACTGAGTGACATCAGTACAAGATATTTCTACTTTAAATTAGAAATCAGAAATCACTTATATTCCCTTTCCAAGGCTGGAAAAATTTGCGATTCTCCTAGAAATGTATGATACACTTATGTATTAGTTTGATAGGGCATTCTGATTACAAGCTGGTTGACTTAACCAACAAGCATTTATTTCTTCACAATTCTGGAGGCTATCATTCTGAGAAAAAGGTATTAACAGGTTTGGTTCTTTTTGAAGTCTGAAAGGGAAAAATCTGTTCATACTTCTACCTTGGCATCCAACATCCTGCCAGCAATCTTTCATTCTATGTGCATTAGTCATGGTTCTCTAGGTAAGAGAACCAACAGACAACCAGGATATATATATATATATATATATATATATATATATATATATATATATATATATATATATACATATATATATATATATATATATATATATATATACATATATATATATACATATATATATATATATGTATATATACATATCTGTATGTATATGTATATGCATCTATATTATATGTATATGTGTATATATTATACATGTATATATATTATATGTATATGTGTGTGTGTATATATATATATATATATATATATATATATATAGAGAGAGAGAGAGAGAGAGAGAGAGAGAGAACAAGATATATATGTGTGTATGTATGTGTGTGTGTGGGGGGGTTGTAAATATCTCCAGTTGCCTGTACATTGAACATTTGGAGGAACTAGTAGCTGCTAAAATGCATGAAGCTGGAGCCTCAGAACAAGAGCAAAAAATGATGAAGCCTCTGTTCAAGACCAAAGTCCCAGAAACTCTTGGAGAATTGATGGTGAGGGTCCACATTGACAGAGCTGAAGTCAACATCTACAGGTGATGGAAGCAGCAAAAACACACCAACTCAAGAAGAAAGGAGCTTGCATTCCCTGTATTTTCTTCCTTCTTCTGCCTTTTATTCCATTCGGGCCCCAAACCTATTAAACAGGGCATCCCACATTCATGAAGGGTCTGCCCCTTAGTTTACTTTTCCACATGCTGAACATCTCTAGAAACATCCTCGTGAACAGAAAGCTCATAATCTTAGTTATTTCCGAGTCATCTCTCAATCCAGTCAAGTTGACCATCCAAATTAACCATTATACCTTGGTTTGGAGAAGTTAAGTCCCTACCTCCATCTTCACATGGAGGTCTCTTTTAATGCATTTTTGTGTCTAAATTTTTGCATTTGATAAAGACACCAATCATAATGGATTAGAGGCCCTCTTGCTCCAGTACAACTAAATTTTAGTTTAACTAATTACATCTTAAGTGATCCCTTTTCTAAAAAAGTTCACATTGTAAAATATTGGTGGGTTAATATCATCAAGTGATTCTGGAAGACAAAACAAAAGGTTTTGTTTAACCTTTTGCATTTTCTGGGTTATTATCAACATGTGATTTTGGAAACAAAACAAAAAGTTTTGATTCACCTTTGTGTATTTACTGGCTGTTTATTTGGTATTTCTGAATTTTTTTTCTAAAAAATATAAATAAAACTGATTTTTTTTGCAACATAAACTTATGTTATTAAAATCACAGATGCCAAAATAAAATTTAACTTTCTGAGTTATATGATTTTAAATTCTGAAAATAAAAATAAACCTTATGAGTTTAGTTTGCAGTATACAAAATTTCCAAATAAAATAAAGTGGCATATAGGCAAAATAACATGTGTCCAACAACTGGAGAGCCTTTTTTGTTTAACCTAATTATTTCTGCATTAATTTTGTATTTTGAAACACCATAATTTTACATTCAGATAAACCCATTGACAATGATGTGAGAATAACAGGAAAAAATTTAATACTTCATATATATATGTTTATGCATCTAGGTAAAACATAGAAGCACAGACTAAATTCTCTTACCCTCTTGTTTGTATCCCCTACCTCTTTCAAATTAATCATCATACCTCAAACCACCTTCACTATTTAAGGGGACATGTTTATGGTTTAGATATGTGGTGTCCTGCAAAGGCTCATGTGTGAGACAATGCAAGAAAGTTTAGAGGTGAAATTATCAGGTTGTGAGATCCTTAACCTAATCAGTGTGTTAATCCACTGATAGGGAGGGTAATATAATAAAAAATTAAGACATAGAGGGAAAAACTAGCAAAATGATAGGAATTAATTCTACATTATCAATAATTATGTTAAGTGAAAAGGAGACAGTCACAAAAAAATCTCATAACATATGATTCCATTATAATAAATATTTGGGCAAATGTATAAAGGAATGAAGTGGATTAGTGGCTGGCTAAAGTTAGGAGGAGGAAGGGAGAGACAGAGGTACTTCTCATAAGTTTTCTTTTGTCATGGTGGTGCTTCGATTATGGTGATGGTGTGCCAAAATACACTGCATAGTTCAATTTGAACAAGTAAATTTTAGGCATATGAGTTATAATTAACAAAGCTATTAAAATATTACAGGAAACATTTTTAATAATATTAACTAATATTCTCTTTAGTGTTTGTTGGTCTCACTGTACCCATTACTTGACTCAGGGAAAGGTTACATATCAAATACAACAAAGAACTCAAATGGATTACTGAATGATTTTTTCCCCTGTTCTATTGGAGAATATACAATAGTCTAAAAATAAAGATATTTTGAATACAAAAAGCAAGGCTTTTGAGGAAAAATTATTTAAACTTTTCTTGTTCTGGGGGATACTTTAGTCTTATGATTGTTAGTGCAATGATGGTAGTAGATAGTTTGTCACTAAAGTAGTTTTTCATTTAAAAGATAAAAGGAGAGAAATAAGAGGGGGGAAAAACCATAGTCTTCACAATTTACAGGGAAGAGGAGTATTAGATAACAAAAACATCAGCCTGGCTTTCCCAGAGCCAGCTTCCAGTTTTTGGAAGCCAGTTGAGACATCATGGGTAGACATAGGAACTCCCCAGATAAATTTCCAAGGACAGAGGAGACTCAGGTTTGCTAGTACAGAATCCTAAAAACAGCATTTCAATATGTGTTTGCACCTGTAGCACAAGAAACCAATAAGGTATCAATGGCAGTCAGGCAGTCTAAACTCAGAGAAGCTGATGTAACTTGCTTGCACACCATCATTACTGCCACCCGTTTCTCATTGGCAGAAAGATAAGATCATTCCTAAGTTTTTAGAGTTGCTCCAATGACAAGTTTTCCAGGGAGGTGTTTCTCAGGGATGGGTAGAAACATTCTCTCTCAGTTGTGAAGAATTGAAGTCATAATTTCGATGACCCAGGGAGTTGTAAGATAGATTTAGCATTATTGAAAGCTAAGGTAAAGATGGTAAGATGGTGAGCTAAGGTAAAGGGGGTAAGGTGAGACTGATACAGGGAGAAAATCATGTAACAATTATTCTTATCTTACAGAAGAGAATAGACCACCATTTTCATCAATATTTGTCTCACAGTGTTGGATACTATTATGGACAAAGAAAGAAAATAGATCAAGGACAATGAAGAATTGTAACAGAAGCTGGAGAAAACTCACCACTGCTATGGTATCTTGCACAATATTGGGGTGGATTATGACTAAGTTAAAAACATGCTTAAGTATTCCACTCATGAGTAGAACAGTAAGCATTTACCAGGGAACACTTTCTAGGAGTTGAGCCTAGCTATCTGCTTAGTCATTTTCCCAAGGCCATCTCTTAATGCCACTGACAGGGTTAAAGTTTTCAAGGATACTCCTACAAAAAGAAGGCATTCTGTTGAGGGCTGAAATCAAGTCAAGATGGCGCCTGGCAGTTTGCCAGGAGGAGTGGTTTGTAAGGCAACGCCACCGAGCCATTAAGTTGGTGGGGATTCCTTATTGGTTGATGGCTGTAACTGGATGATGCTAATTGAGTCAAGCTGTGTGTAATTAGTTAGGTATATATACCCCTGCTGCCCCGCAATAAAGCAGTTACCATTTGAACCTTCAAGTTGCTTGTCACCTCCCGGTTATTTGCCCAGCCAGACTGCGGCAGCATTTAAATGTAAAATCCAGATTGAAACACAGTACACAGTAGTCTAATAAATAATCTCAAGTAAAATAAGTTGGTGATATTAAAAGTCTGAAGCATAGAGTGATTTTTATCAGGACTGAAGGGGTCTCCTTTAGTTACCTCCCCAGGCCCTCTTCTATAAAACACAAATATACCTCAGATCCCCCACCCTCAACCCAATGGACTTGCTTTGTCATCACATTTGACAAAATTATTGTCAAACTTTGAAAACACTCATTCATGTAATCTGTATCTTCTGTAATCTTGTATTAGGATAAACAAATAAAAAATAAAGAAACCATTATAATGAAAATATTTTTTGGTGTTCAGAGGTTTAGGGAGGTTTTTTCACTAAGGAGTCACATAAAGTCAATGCAAGTCACTTCCTGGCACAGATTTAGGTCATCCTCATAATATGAACAATTACTTAGCCCTGAAAATTCCCCAAATAGTACTATAAATGCTTTCTATAGCCAACTCTCTTTGTCCTCACAAATCATGTAGGAAAGAATATCATTATCTCCACTTTTAGGTGAGGAAGTGAGGCAGTGACATCAGTAAAGGAACCATGTTCCATCTAGGTTGGCATCAGGGTCTGTGAATCAATTGCAGGGCAGTGCTTCTTCCCAGGCTCTTCAGTGTTTCAAAATTAAGTGTCTTTTTACTCCAAATCATTGCAGGTATTTTTGCAAAAATTAACTTAACATAAACATCCATTATTGCTTTGTATTTCATCATTGAAATCCCCAAATTTTGAAAATAGATTTTGATGAAAATTGTTATTTTAATTAGCAAGAGTCTATGCAAATACTATATTCACATGACTTTTGAAAAAAGTTTGAAAACTTTTAATATTAACTTGTTGCTTTATACTGATCCAAACTGATTTGTTAAAACAAACAAACAAAATCAACAACAACAAAAAACATTAAAGAGTGTTGCTGTAGATCTATAAGCTTTGAGTTTTATCAGTCAAATCACTAATTTTTGGAAGTCCATGTCATTAATCCTCAACTTTCTCCAGCTTCTGTTACAAATTCTTTATACACAAAGAAGTGAAAAGAAGGTTAAAGTCTACAATTTAGTGAAATAGAAGCTGATAAATTCCTATCTTATTCATATGCCATAAATTCTTCTTATGTATAAAAATTACTATATTTTGAGAAATATTATTATGCATTTAAATTTCTAAGACAATGTCTATTGAATGTTTTATAGATTATTCAATAGAATTTGAAGTATTTTGTACCCATTATAAAACTGAAAATCAATATTCATTACCCAGAAAATGTACACTTGACAAACCATATTTAGCCAAAGTAAATATTAAGAGTTTTAAGTCCTTTCAAACCCATTACATTAAACATTTAAAGAATCAAATGTCAAAAATGGAGCAATTACAAGTCACCTACTTAAAACAAAATATGGAAAAAGCATATATCAAAAGTTTTGAAACTGAAACAAAGAAAGTATATTGGTTTTAAACAAATGATTCTTAATAAATAGGTAAAAATACATCATTTTTATATTAAAATATGTAAAATGATGGCTTGGTATCCTTGTCTATTTAATTTTATCTTTACATATTTTACGAATGTAAGTTATTCAAGTAAAAATAGTAGAAAATTATTCGCAGAATTGTCATTGCTCAAAGTATAAGATCAATATTCTGGTAAACTATACAAAAACAGATAAGAAGGAAAACAAAATAATTCCTGGCTTTATGCATCAAAACTTTTAGATGGTAGAGCAAATGTACAGCAGTGTGTGTTTTTAGGAAACTTTTAAAAGGAAATATTATGGAACAAAAGAAAGGTCATTATAAAAGACTATCTAGGAAAAGTGATCCTTCAACACAAGTCTCTAACAATTATCCCACTGAGGCACTGATACACAGGATTTACTTTGAAAATTGTCCAGAAACACAAAATCCTCAGCAGTTAAATTGTCCTGAAAGTAGGTTAAATTGCCACATGCAGTTTTGTTATTCAATCTTCTGCCACTGGCTTTAATTATTAATTAGTCATAACTTCTCTATGAATATTTTGTAATATTTTAATACTTTAATCTTCCCAAAGAGTTTTTTTTAGAAATACTTTTCATTCACTTGTTTCATTCATGAAATCTTGGCATAAATTTTGTAATATAACTTAATGTGTATCTCAACTCTAACCATTGTTGGTTTAATAAATGAAACAAGGGTATTATTAGGCAAATGTTATTTAATTCAGTTACTCTTAAATACTGTAAGCCTGATGGAACTTTACTGTATGCATTCTCCATGAACAAAAATTAACAAAGAAGCTTCAGAGTTGGCAAGAGGTATAAAAGTGATAGGGAAGAAATGACTTTCAGGCAAAGTGGGCTCAGGAGCAAAGACACAGGGACGTGACAAAATCAAGAGGTAGTAGGGCATTGCATACAAAGGGAAGGACTACGAACAAAGCAGAGGATTATTTTATGTGGATCGATTGCCTCTTTGTGTCTGATGCTCTCTTAGGCGAGCACATACTAAGTCTACTTAGCATTTTGGGAAACACTGTCAGGAAGTAAGGACTCATTCAATATCCCTGACTCTAACCATCAACACAGGGTTTTGTTCCAGCCTTTCCTCCTTGCCTTTTTATGGAATTCTTTTCCCTGACAGTGAGCAGCTGGTTTCCCACTGTCTATAATCAATTTATTTACTTTTTCAATCCTTCTATAGATGTAAAGTAGTTTCAGAGTTGCTAACCTTAATGTGAATGTGAAAAAAATTTTCTGCAAGAGGGTAGCATTTATGTATAATTCCTTTAGTATTCATCTTTTGTTACCAGTCAAAATTCTGTTTTCCAATGTTATTTAGGTCAGTTACATTTCTTCCCACCTAACTTAGAGAAGTTATGTCATGCTTTTCTAGTGAACTTGCATTTATTCATGATAGTCTGCATTTGTGATTGCCACATCCAAAACCATGGTTCATTTTGTCTAATCTGTAGACAATAAACTTCACTCTGTAGACCTTTATTGATTTTGAAAAACACTATCTACAGACACAATACTATATAAAAAAGAAATTACACCATCATAAAAGTTCAGTTGAATGTCCTATTATGATCAAATTCTCAATTGCCTGGCAACCGCTGATCTTTCCTCCCCTAAATTAATTCTCTCTTTTACTGAATAACATGTGCTCAGGTTTCAATATAAGGTGTCTCTCAAAAGCTTCAGAAATATTAAGAGTTGAAAAGATTGGAGTGTGAAAACTGTAACCTAATCAGTCAATGCTAGTTTGAATGGACTAACTGGTATCTGTAGGCAGGTAAGGGCAGGACAGGAGAAGGGGGTGTCAGTGTGGGGGTGTGACCTGTGGCACCTTCCCCTTTCTCTCCATTTCCTGGCTTCCTTGAGATAAACAGCTTCTCCCACCACCCCCACCATGTCCTTGGCCCCAGAGTAACGGAATCAGCAGATCATGGGCAAAATCCCTGAAACGTGTAAGCCAAAATAAACTTTGACTCCTCTAAGTTTTTCTTGTCAGGTATTTTGGACACAGCCATAAAAAGCTGACTAATGTACCATGTAAATGGAATCATGTAACATGGCCCTTTTTTGGATGGCTTCTTTAATATAACAAAAATTTATCAGTACTATATTAATAATTTGTTCTTTTAAATTGCTGAGCTATAAACCACTGTATGTACGTACTAGAATTGTTTTATCTGTTCACCTATAAAAGAAATGTTGGTTGTTCCCATTTTTTGGAAAGTAGCAATAAATGTATAAATGTATAATATGAACATTTTCATGAGAATGAAGTCTTTAAATCACTTGAATAAATACTTGAAAGCCAGTTTGTATGGCTCTCATAATGCTAATTCATAATAAATGCTAATTCATAATAAAATGTCAAGTTGTTTTCCAAAGTGGTTACAGGTTGGGTTGTTCTGCCTTCTCACAGCAATTCAGTATTATTGTTTTTTGCTTATTAATTTTAGCCATACTCAGAGGTGTGTGCTGATAATGATGGAGTTTTATGTTTAATTACTGTTAATATTTAATTTTAATATTACTTAGATTTCACAGAAAAATTTAAAAATAGTACATAAACTTTAGTACTACATTTTATCATAAATTGCCTATATTTACATATATTGCCTGAATATATCCTATATAGCTATATATTAGATGCATTCCTATTTTATTATATATTATATTATTTATATACTTTGATTTTTTTATGACACAATTAAGGGATAGTTTGAAATATGTTCCTTTGTCCTTATGCACTGCAGTGCAGATTGTCTAGCCTACAATGTTGTTCCTTCTGCAATCACAGCACAATTGCCAAAATCAGCACCATTGATTGTACTTCATAACAATGTATTGTATTCTTTAAAAAATGTAAAGAGTCAATTTTAAGTACCTAAATCTTGATATTTTGCTTAAAAGTATAGTAATTTTGTAAAATGTCCTTAAATTTTGGTTTATCTGATTTATTTTAAATTCAGGTTTTATTATACCTGAAGAAGAAATACAACAGAAGTGATATGGAACCTTCAGTGTATAACCGGATCTTAAGTTTAGTTTTTTTTTTTTTTTTAATATTGGTCCTGTTATTCATATAAAAACTTATAATTTGTCTCTTTGAACTTAATAAACAACCTCGGTGTTATTTTGAAACTATGCAGACATCTTATTACTCATAAATTTTCACCTACTAGTTCTAGCAAGGACTGATGATTTTCTAACTCCACCACTACTGTCATGTATTTGTTGGTCTTCTGCTATAAAAAGGGGTGTTCCTTCTATGTGTCCATGAAGGTGTGCCTGTTTTGTCTGTTCTTTACATATTTATGCAGAAATTTACTAGTCAGGTAATGGTTTAGCTCAGTGGTAGAGGAACTGCTTAGCTATGCAAGATTCTGGGTTCAAACCCAGCTCCAACAAAACAAGCAAAAAAAAAAAAACCCTCAAAAAAAACAAAACAACAACAACAAAAGAATCCACTTATACATTATTACAGTGTTCAGTGGATTATAATCCATAAAATTAATTATTTTAGTACTTAAATGTTCTTTTATTTTAAGCTAATGGAAGCCCTTTCAAAATATCTCCTGTGTCCTTTGGATAAATTCTCATTTTTCTTCTGAGCATTTCTGCCTTTTCTGCTCCAGGTTTAGAATTAATCTTCTCTCTAAAAAGTCATCATTCATTTAAGTAGAGAGTGGTATTTAGATATCAAGATATTAGTGATGGGGGGCACTTATTTATCAATAGACAAAAGTAGGAAATGTGTGGATATTTGAATGTATAAATATAAAACACATGAATATACACATTTCTATATTTTGAGATATATATACACATAGATATATATGCAGACATAATTATATGATACACACAAACTTACACCTATAAATTTCATAATGATACATACAATTTTACCTAATGATTCAATAGCACTAAGCACATTCTAATAGAGTATAATAAACACAGGCATGTCAAAAGAGTATGTATACATCTATTTTATTTTTTATAATAATCTATTAAAAATTATGAGGAAATATTCATAACTATTTTATGGACAGTACCTCAGGGAGCCTTCTAATTTTCTTCTAATATTTATAATTTCCTTTTCCAACAGTGACAAATTTCCTTCAGCATTTTCAATATAGTTACTGATTTGTTCAATAATGGAAGACACAGGAAATATTTTATGTATATATATATATATATTATAATTGCTAAAGAAACCACTGCAGAAAGCAGTAATAATAAATTAATAATAAATAAATAATAAAGAAGCTAATAATAAATGAATTTTAAATTCTATTTTTAGCTAAACTTTACATACAATAAATGCATAATTATTGAGTATACATCAGAACATATGTTTATTCTTTTAAACTCTTTTAGATATAGAACATTTCCGTAATCTGAAAAATTCCTTCATCTTCCTCCCTAATCAACCCTGCTCCTGATGTTGACAAATTTTATGTTTTTTTTTTCTATTTGAGAAATAATGTGTTGATACCATACAATAGCATCTCTTTTTTGCCCATTGGTTTTCTTCAGTATAGCATTTGAGAGTTACTTGAGTATTGGTCATTTGGTCTTCTTATTACTAACTGTTCATAGTATGTACATTGTCGTAAACTTTGTCATCCCTGTTACCAAAATACTTTCAAGAATAATTTGTGTTTACTGGAAGAAAGCAGCTTAGAACACAGCAATAAGGAAGTTAAAAAAGAATGCTGCACTCACCAGGGCCAAAACATAAGCCTCAAAGGATGCCCTCATTGACCTACCTCAGGTAGTCACACACTACCTGCCTTCAGTTACCATCTGGTTAATCCCTTCAATCGTATTAATGCACTATTTATGTTATGCTTTCATAACCCAACCATTTCACCTCTAAACTTTCCTGTATTATATCACACATGAGTTTTGGGGAGTCATCTTATTATATAAATTATATCAATGCAAATATCAATAGTTGTTTACTTTAATATTGAAGACATTTGGCTGGATCTATATTAGAGTTGCAATGAATAAGACTACTCTAAACAATCCTGTAAATACCTTTTGTAAATCAGTAGTTTTTTTTTTACACTTGCTTGTCTATCTAGAAGTCAATTGCAATTTTGAAGGTAGGCATGCATTTAACTTCAAAAGTAACTTCTTAACTGCTTTCTAAAGTTTTTTTTTTTTTTCTTTTTCTTTTATTTTCTAATAACAATTTTATTTCTCTATCAAGAATATATGAGATTTCTAATTATTTCACATCCTTAAAATTGTTTAAAATGTTTTAGGCACTTGGAGATTTATCCATTTTTTATTTGTTTTTGCATTTCCCTGATGTTAATGATTGTAAGAATTTGTGTTTGCTCATTTTATTTGTGAGTTTTTGTTCTCATGATTTTTACTTTATTTTTTAATGTTTTGATTTATATTATTGAATTATTGGTACTCTATGAATATTGTTTTTAAGTCATTTTAAAATATTTGTTTGCATATATTTTCTTTCCTAATTATCTATTTTCTAAACATTGTCAATGTTAGAAAAAATTTAAAATTTGATTAGTATATTTATGTTGTTTATTAAAATAGTTATTGTGCTCTTTGTGATTCCAAACAATAATCTTTCTCCTAGGTCACAAAGACCTTTTCACAGTTGATAAAAAAAGCTTCATAATTTTAACTTTTATATTAATATAGTATCACTTAAAATCAATGTTGTTGTATGTAGTATGAGGTTGATGCCATGGTCATTTTTCTAAAATGAATATGCACATATTCTTTACTATTTTTTGAAAATACTTTCATTAACCTGTAAAATTAATTTGGATATTTTGCTGAATATATATTAATTGTACAAGTGTTGCTTAATTTCTGAGATATTTTATTTTATTGACCAAATTGTGTTTTCTTCTCCAATAACATACTTTCTTGACATTATGTTGTAAAGTCAGATGTTCTAAACGCCCAAACTTGTTCATTTATTTAAAAATATTTTTTCACTATAGGTTTATACATTTCCATATTTAAACTAAGTAGTCAATTTTTCAAAAACTACTGCTAACATTATAGTATTAAGGATTACATTGAATCTATGGATCATCCTAATCATTTTCATTCTTCCAATATAAAAGCAGATAATGTTTTCTTCTCTTTCTATAAATCTTCTTTTGCATCTCTCAGAATGTTCTGGAGTTTTCTAAAGATAAATATATATATTTTTTTAATTTTAAAAACTGAATTAACCCTTACTATTTTATACTTCTGCAGCTTTTATAAAAAGAGTGTTTTGAAGTTTAATTTTTACTCTTAACTTAAGCTTGATGCTATGATAAAGATTTTTAGTGTCTTAGAAACGAGTCTATATTTTAGACCAGTAACTAAATGGAAGAGTTTTATTCAGCCATAAAGAAGAAAGAGATTATGACATTTTCTAGTAAACAGATGGAACTGAAGAACATCATGCCAAGTGAAATAAGCCAAACTCAGAAAGTCAAGGGTTAAATGTTGTCTCCCACTATAATGCTCTAATAAAAAAGTAAATAAAACTATAAGTAAAAATAAGAAAAACTAGGAGAGCAGAGGAAAGAGAACAGGGGGAGGGAGGAGATTAGTGAATGTGAAAGTTCTGGGGACTGAATTAGAACAAATTATATTTTAAGCTTGTATAATTATGTCAAAATGAACCCCAATGTTAAGGGAGAAAAAAAAGCAATGGGGCCAATCCACCATGGACTAAAAACTCCAAAACTGTGAGACAAAATAAACTTTCTTATTAAAAAAATGTGAGTCTATATTTTGCATGAATGTAGAATATAAATAATCATAGCTGCATGAAAGGATACAGCAAAAGTAAGTGAAACAAAATAATGTAAGTATAATTTCCTTTTTGAATCTGAATTAATCCTATGAAATATTTGCATGATAGAATCTTGTAGCCATGTCATTTTGCTAATTTTGGTGTATGAATCTTGAAACTGGCCCTTTCTAATCCCTTGCTCTAGGAATGCCTGCTCTAAGGTCAGTTTGTAACCTCAGCACTAATGACATTTATACCAGATAATATTTTTCGCATGTACAGCTATCTTACTCATTTACAACATCCCTGACTGTATTAATTGTATTAATTGCCAAGGCTACACCATAAAGTGGGTGACTAAAACAACAGTGCTGATTCCTCTGTGTCAGAGAGCCTCTCTCATACCTCTACCTTGCTGTCAGTATTTGGCTGGTAATCTGGCATTCCATGGTTGGTGGACATATCATCCTGATCTCTACCTTCACCAATCATGACTCTCTTTTCTCACTATGTATCTGTGTCTCCATTTTCCATTTTGATAAGTTCATCAGTCATGTAGGTCCATCCTTCTCAAGAATATTTTCATCTTGGCTAATCAGGTAACCTAAGTAGGGGTTAGGACTTCAAAATAACTAGGGTATAATTCAACACAGAGCTTACCTATTAGAGACCCCCTTCATTCCTTTAGTCATGACAGCTGAAAATGTTCTTAGATGTTGATGGATGTACCCTGGAGGGCCATATTCATCTTTAGTTAGAGCCATTGATTTAAAAAAAAAATAGATCATCCTTAGATTGACATGTTGTAAAGAATCCTGAGTGAGTCATATACAATACAAAATGGACAGAAGGGTGTTTGGCCAGGTCTGACCACTCAAAAGGGATATTCAGTGGTTACTTTAGAAGTGATGTGCCACAGTCCTAACACTGACCATCCTAACTCACAGGCCCAAATAATACTCTTTTTACCACAATTGTCTTATCATTATTTCAATTAGCTTAATATCTAAAGGTAAGTCCAGAATATATATATATATATTCGGACTTACCTTTAGATATTATATATAGTATTATATATATATATATATATATATATATATATATATATATATATATATATATATATATATTATATATATTATATTATATATATATTTAGATATTATATATATAACTTAATTATAGTTTCTCTGTTTTAGTTTTTGATGATACAAATTTATACTCAAAGATATACAGACTTAAAAATCAGTATCTATTCATTGATCTTTTTAACACACAAAGCTGGGCAGAGAAAGGAATACTGCAATGAACATACATTCGAAAAGGAGGGGTGGAGGAGGGAAGTACAAACAGAGACTGACCCATGGTACTTCTGTAACCCCTACTCTGTAAGCGCAAGCAATGTCTCATGTGGCAGTTAAGCAATTTTCTCAGTCTTCTTCCAACAGACCTACAAATCTCTTTGAATTATGCCCTACTTACTTCGGAATGAGAGTTAGAAAATGTCTTTAAGGTCTATAGAAACATTATTTTGTCAACCTAAGGAGATCTACATACCTCTTCTATATCATTCAATAGTTTTAACAAAGGATTTAAAAAACATATATTTTTATCTTGCACTGAAGCCCATTTTACTGGTAATATCCTGGATCTGATCATTGCTCTAGTCTGTTTTGAAAATCTCTTACCAGCTGGAAGTCTAAAATTAAAAATTATACTTATTTTTGAACTGAATAATCCTGGGTTAAAATATTTTTTCCCCTTAATTCTAGCTGAACACTTTCACATAAGCTCATGTCTTTTCTTTCCTATTTTATCATAGTCCAGTAAATCAATCTATTTTGTAATTTTAACATTTTTCTCTGACATCATCTTAACTCAGTCAACAAATTATCACATACATTTGCAATGTTCTACATGGACGCAGGGGATTGTTTTACCAGTATTTGGTGGAAACATAACTTGATCTCCTATTTTTAAGCTTGCCATGAAAGTGTCCTCACTGTTTTTCAAGAAATCAGTAACATTTTCAAACAAAATTTGAAGCCTCCTTCTTCCAGTGTCAAATGTATCAAGGTTTAGTCATAACGATGCATCAATTCTTGGCACAAGTTTCTGTTTCAAAGATTTTTATCTGTGTTAACAAAGGACCATCTCAAACAGGGACCTATCACACCAACTTGTTGCTATACCTCCCTGTGAGTTGACTCGATGGCTCCACTGTTCCACATCTTGTGGTATGTAATCAATAATGTACGACTACATATTTTATTATAATGATAATCACATTTTACTTCAGGCTGGGATCTGGATGCTCTGATATAAGCAAAGATGACCACATTCTTTTGCTTTTCTTTTGAAGAGTGTATCTTTATCTTTTCCTCCAATTTATCTGTGTCCTTTGTTTATGTGAATTTTTCATAGGCTGAATAAAGTTCAGCCTTGCTTTTTTATTTATTTATGTTTATATTTATGTTTTAGTTGTAGATACATTTGGACACTATAGCTTTATTTTGTTTATTTATTTTTATGTGGTGATGAGGACTGAACCAGGGCCTCGCATGTGCTAGGTGAGCACTCTACCACTGAGCCACAACCCCAGCCCCAAACCTTGCTTTTTTATCTAGATAAACAATCTGTCTCAGTTGGATTTTTTAAAGCTCAATGACATTAAATGTAATCATTTATATAATTGGATTTATGTCCATTATTTGTTTTTCAATTTTTTCCTATTGTTTCATTTATTTATTTTATTGTACCTATGTTTAAATTTTCTTATGTTTAGTTAAATATGTTTATTATTCTACTGGATTTTACCATAGGCATATCTCTTCACATTAGTTTTTTACTTATTGCTTTTGGGATTTTTATTTGCATAGTCTAGTTAGGGAAATTTGTGCTATTTTTCATAAGGTATAAGAGTATTATACCAGAATATTTCCATTTACATCATTCATTTTTTTAAAAATTTTTTATTGTTGGCTGTTCAAAACATTACATAGTTCTTGATATATCATATTTCACACTTTGATTCAAGTGGGTTATGAGCTCCCGTTGTATTATGGTTGTCATATACATTGTGTTTACTTATGTTATTTCTGCATCCCACAAATTACTGCTATAAAATTTGTATTGAACATTTGAACATGAAGAAAAGGAAATTTTATATATTGTAGTAAATTTGTCTATATTTTTTCCACTTGCAAGCCTATTATGAATTCTTATAGATGTAAAATTCTATTCAGTACTATTTTTCCTCAAGCTGAAGAACTTCCTTTAATATGTATATATACATATATATGTATGTGTGTGTGTGTGTGTGTATATATATATATATATATATATATATATATATAGTACAGCCTTTATGAAAATCATTTTTATGTATGTTTTTAAAACTTTAAAATTACATGTTTGGTTCACATTACCTTTCTTCTGAGAAACACTAATCTTGACTGACATCTTGAACTTTAATATGCATTAAATTTTACCATCAGATTTTGATTCTATTAGTATTTTGTTGGCTTGAGTATTTGATTTTCTTTTCTTATTCAATTTTACTTAATGTCATTTTAATCAACAAATCATAATTATACCCACTAATGATATATATATATATATATATATATATATATATGTGTGTGTGTGTGTGTGTATATATATATATATATATATATATATATATATATATATCAGTTTTGATAGATGAATTAAAAGTGGAATGGTCAAATTGATCTATGTAGCATATCCATCATGTCATTTTATAATGAGACATTTGAAATTCACTGTCCCAGTTATTTAGAAACATACAGTACTTTATCCAAATGTGCAATGCACTTCAAAACTTAAGCTCCTATCTATCTAAAGCTTGTAGCCCTTGATCGGTAATTTTCCACCCCTTTTCTCCCATCTCACCATCTGTGGTAACTGTCATTCTATTCCTATAATTTCATTTTTTTCTTATTTCACATAGATCTTGCAGGGCTTTGTCTTTTTGTACCTGGCTTAATTCCCTTAATATAATGTTGCAAGGTTCATAAAGGCTGTCACAAATGACAGTATATTCTTTTTTAAATTTTATTTTTAAAATTGATATATAAATACAAAAAAATGTACTAGTTATGTGTACCATGCACTGTTTTGACAAATGTGTGTTATTGTTTAATTCTTAAAATTAAGGTAAACATATCTGCCTCTGCAAACATTTATAATTTCTTTTTCTTTTTTTTTAAAGAGAGAGAGAGAGAGAGAATTTTTTAATATTTATTTTTTTAGTTTTCAGCAGACACAACATCTTTGTTTGTATGTGGTGCTGAGGATCAAACCTGGGCCACATGCATGCCAGGCGAGCGTGCTACCACTTGAGCCACATCCCCAGCCCAAACATGTATAATTTCTTTATGGTAATAACCTATGAAATCCTTCTTTATAGCTTTTTGAAATGTACAATGCATTATTGCTGTCTATAACTACTCTACTGTGTACAGCACACCAGAACTCCTGTCTCCTATCTAGCTACAACTTTGTACCAATTCCCCATCACTCACTCTCAACCACCTACTCTCATCAGTCTCTAGTAATGATCATTCTATTCTCAATGTCTATAAAGTCAACTAATTTAGGTTCCTCATATGGGCCAGATTTTACAGTACTTCTCTTTCTGTGCCTGGCTTATTTTACTGAATATAATGATCTCCACTTCCATCCAAGATGTAAAAAAATGGCAGGAATTTATTTATTTAGACTAAAGAGTATTTCATTCTGTATATGTTCCATATTTTTGGCTGATTAGGAAAATAGGACTCTAGAGAACAGGGAGACAAACAGTGTACATTCTGAAAAGAGGAGAGTCATTGGACATGGAAATATTCCTTATGCTTCCAAGAGAAGCCATGTATGATCAGCAAGACTCTGACCCATCCTGGCAGATGGCATCACTAATAGAGGAGAGCTAAAGGAGTTAAGAGGCTTCCTACATGTCCCCTGATTCCTCTGAGGAATCCCAGCTGATTCTTAAGAGTAGATAGTAACAAGGTCAGTTTTGACCATCCTGGTCTATATATGTACCATATTTCTTCAACCATTCATCATTCAAAAGACAATGAGGTCCCCCCCCTCGCACACTTCTTGGCTATTAGGCAGAAGGGAGTGAAGGGAGGGGAGGGACTATGGTGGGTAGAAAGAATACTAGAATGAATTGTACATTATTGCCCTATGTGCATATATGACTACACTACTGGTGTGATTCTACATCATGTACAATCAGAAAAATGAGAAGTTCTTCTTCATTTATATATGGTGTGTCAAAGTGCATTCTATTGTCATGTATAACTAATTAGAACAACCAAAAAAATTTAAAAAGCATTTAGAAGAAGAAGAAGAAGGAGGAGGAGGAGGAGGAGGAGGAGGAGGAGAAGGAGAAGACGACGATGACATAGGAATGAAAAAACTCTTTGACATATATATTTCATTTTCTTTGGATAAATAACTGGTCATGGGATTTCTGGATCATATGGTAGTTCTATTTTTAATTTGTCAAGGAAGAATCAGAATCTTTTTCATAATGGCTACACTAATTTACATTCCCACAAACAATATGCAAGTTTTCTCTTTTCTCTGATCTGCATTAGAACTATTTAAACTTTTTGATAATAGTTATTCTAAATGGAGTGAGGCAACATTTCACTGGTTTTGATTTGCATATCCCTGATAATTAGTAATATTGAGCATTTTTTTTTCATGTACCTGTTCAGCAATTGTATAGTATTTTAAAAGAAATATTGTTCAAATCCTTTGCCCATTCTAAAATTTTCACTGGTTCATTTAAATTATATAAATTGGTGGGTTTAATTGGGGCATAGGCATACATGCACAAATCATGAATTACTCCCAGATACTTCTTTTACGATCTCGCTATCCTCACTCTACTAGTCCCATTGTTGTTTTTTTCCTTTTCGGTGCTGGGGATTGAATCCAACCCTTTTTATGTTTACTTGGGATTGGATCTTGCCAAGTTGCTGAATTTACAATCCTATTCTCTCAGTCTCTCTAGTCACTGGTATTACAGGTGTGCACCACTGTGATTATGATTGATGATCATTTTTTAAAATTCTGTTATTTATTTTCTTTTAACTGAGTTGAGTTCCATAAACATTTTAGATATTAACCTCTTATCAAGTTTGTAATATTTTATAATCTTCTGTGAATTCTCTCTTCCCTCTTAGCTATTAATTGATTGTTTCCTTTGCTATGCAGAGCATTTTAGTTTGTTACCATCCTTTTGATCTAATTGTGCCTTCTTTGCCTGTGCTTTTTGGATCACTTCTAAAACATTGTTGCTGTGAACAATATTGTAGAGATTTGCCCTGTGTTTTCTTCTAGTAGTATTAGTGTTAACAAAAGTATTCTAAGGAAAAAATCTCTGTCATGATAATTAATTGCATTCTTGACATTGTACCTGATAAGCTGTATAATCTCTATGTTCAGTTTTCTTCTAAATAATCATTATTTATTACAGAAAGCCATTAACATGGCTGAACTCAAATACCAAACTGTTTTATTGTGCTTTCAGTAGCTGTTTTCACTGAATACTGAGGAATTTCCAATTGTGTGCTTTTCAGGCATTAAATAAAGTTTTGCATAGTTTGAATGATATGTCCATGCCCTTCCATATGAGGCTTGCTCCTTCCATGAATACTTCTATTAGAATTTACTTTTCTGCTATTGTAGAAGCCTCAAATTCTCCTCTGGCTCTTGATGCATAAGATTGCAGATTTCTTCTATTATTTTAACTCCCCAAGCAGTGCTAGCTACTATATCTTTAAAACATCAACTCCTTTTCAATTCCAATCTGCTTCTGATCACTTTGGTACCTTCATAAAGTTGCTTTTTTAATTTGTTGAGAGCTTACAATCATCATATGAGAAATGACTTGTCAATATGTTACTCTATTACTAATAGCTGCCATAATTTTAATTTTATCTTTTTTAAAATTGTGTGCTCTCCTAAGTTCACAATATCTCAGATCTCTGAAAACTCTGATTTTTGCCAAAATATAACTGTGCAATATCTCCTTTATTCTCTTGAACCAACCTCCCATTGGCTTGTCTCCCCAAAGCTTACCATTGCACTTTGCAATGAGTAAGTGTGCCCCACAGCCCCAATTCATAGGTTGAAAGATAATCCTCAATGTTGGAGGTGGGGTCTTTGGGTTGTGATTTAGTCAGGAGAAGAGAATATCATTAATGTAATTAACCCCTATACAAAATAGTCTCCAGTAATATTCCTTGTCCCTTATGTGAGGTTAGAGTGAGTACATAGACTTCTCCTAGGAAGCCAGCATTGCCAGATGTCAAATCTAATGGAACTCTGATCTGAGAATTTCCAGCCCCCATAGTTTATTTTTTGTTGTTGTTGTTATAGCAGACCATACAAAGGTGTTTCTCTTTTTGCTAACAATAACTTTTCCTATATTATTTATTTAGCAAAACCTTGTAACATTGGGTCAGAGCCTTGTTCATGCTAACAAGCACTCTACCAACTGAGCTATATTCCCAGCCCAGGGCAATATTTTCTATACAGTTGGAACTCCATGGTTAAAGTGTGGGACTGCAATCCCCTTATTAGTCAATTACACAAAAATCCTATTATTTTATCTTTATTTTTTCAAATCTGAACTGCTTCAACCCTCTTCTGTGTGTCTCCTCTTAGGATACTAAGGCTGAGAAAAAATCTTACAAATTTGAAGATCAATGTCAAGAAATTTATGATTTCTACTTTCAACTAGATTCAACACTTCCTAATTTTTTAAAATAAAAAAAAAACTATTTTGGAGAAATATAAAAGAAAACCAGAAGAATCAGTGCTGGTGCTGTGAGTAATATATTGGCTGAAGGAGTAAATCATGGGGTTGGTGAAAGTGCAATCCGCCCAGATACCTGAGGGGCTCAATCATGGTAGGGGTAATCATGGTAATTCAAACGCAGAAGTGAGGTAATTCTTGTTTTTCTGTCATTTTAATTTTCTTTTCTTCACACCACAACTCTCATTTGCCAAAATCAAAATAAAGTATGAGAAATGAAGGTCTTGTAATTTAGCTTCCCATACATAGAATGGATTTGAAAGGGCAAATGCGTGCTAGCTATTCTTCCTTCCAACCATTAACATTTCAGAAAAAAAAAAAAATATTTTGTCTTACATTCATCCCATTTGGCCAATATCTCCTTTCTCCTTCCTTGTCAAATATTTTCAGGAAGGTAATCTTGTCTTGGTATTGCTACTTTCTTATTTCATCTGTTATACCCTTTCATCATCAAAAAGCAAACTCTACTAAACTCTTCTTGGGACGGCCTCTTTCATAATTTTTCTCGAATATTTTCAAAACAAATCACACTGGACTCTTCTGTTATATGCAGTGTTGCACTGCTGTGACCAAAAGTCTGGCAAGAAATACTTAAGAAGGAAAATTTATTTGGGCTCATGGTTTCAGAAATTTATTCCATGGCTGGCTGATTTCATAGCTCTGGGTCCAAGGTTAGGGGGTGAATCATGTGAAAGATAATGGCCGAGGAAAGCAGCTTAGGAAAGGACAACCAGAAAGCAGAAAGGGAGCTCTACTCACCAGGAGCAAAATGTAAACCTCAAAGGTACACCCCCAGTGACCTGCTTTCTCCAGCCCCACCTTGCTTGCCTACAGTTATCACTCAGTTATTCCTGTCAATCAATTAATCCAACCATTAGGCTAAAGCTCTAATAATCTAATCATTTCACCTCTGAACATTTTTGCATTTTCTCAAATGAGTTTAATGGGACAACTCATGTCTAAACCATAACAACTCCCAGAGCCATTTGACATTTTCTTATCATTTCATATTAATTGGAACTCTCTCTTCTTTTGTCCTTACCTTGTGCTTCTTACTGTATATTCCTTTCTCTAGCAATTCCACATGTTTTAGTGTTACTCAGCGCCTATTCTAAGGAAAGAACTTGGTTATTCTCTCTATATATATGTTCCTAAATGACGCCTTATACAATTATAATCCTTCCAGAAATCTCTCCTATATTTCAGATACACATTAGCATACTGAAGGGAAGCACCAACTATAACAAATTACAATAATCTAATAAACTCAGGATGCCTGAAGTTCTGTTGCTTTCCTTCTTCATTAAAACTGTTTCTTTAGCCCATGTGGCCCTGAAACAATAATTCACTTACTCATCCAGGAATATGAACATTATTTTTTTTTCTCCTTACTTTACACATCTGAATATCACAAAGCATAGCCTATTTTGTGTATTACCTAAATACCTCTTGAAATCATCCAATTACTTCTTTTCTTTTTACATACCTCTAACTCTAGACCATAGCTTGATTATTGCAAGTCTTGGTTACTATCAGTTTTCTCTAAAAGAAAAAAAAAATCAGAAAGAAAAAAAGTAGATTTCACTTCAAATAGAGTGATCTCTCATACATTTGATTATGCTTTGCCAGATTAATGATTTCCTATTTTTTATATATATATATATATATATATATATATATATTCTTTTTAGTTATACATGACATGACAGCAGAATCCATTGTGATATAATTGTACAAGCATGGAATATGTCTTATTTCCATTCTTGTGGATGTACATGATGATGCAATTCATTGTGATGTTTGCATATACACACATGGGAAAATTATGTCAGATTCATTACACTGTCTTTCCTTTTCCTATCCCCCCTCCCTTCCTTCCATTCCTATTCTCTAACCCTGTGAACTTCTATTCTTCCCCTCATCCCGTCATCCCCTTATTATGGGTTAGCTTCTACCTATCAGAGAAAACATTTGACCTTTGGTTTTTGGGGACTGCCTTATTTCACTTTGCATGATAGTCTTCATAGTTGGCATGCCTGGTTTGGAATCAGGACTAAGCACATCAGTCTCATTCACACAGGGAAAGATCTGGCTACACTTAATATCTTTTGTCAATTTCTATGCTTTTTCTTTCTGTATTTCTTTTTATTTAGTGCCTCTTCTCTCCACTTTATTTATTTGTTTTGAATTTATTCTTGGAACATTCATAGTCCTAAGAAATGCATGACATGAGTTTCCGAATCATCAACATACACTTAGCTCAATTTGAAGAGGAAAAGCTGCTTTTTACTTGCTGGAAAATAGGTAGTTGACACATTTGAACATATTTGATCAACCTGGAAAGCATTTATAGTGAAAAGGTAAACATGTGGAGGGAATTGCTGAATAATACTAAAATTTAAAGGTGAGTAGTATTCTGAAAATTAAGATAAGAATTTAGAAAACAATAGCAGTGTCATCACTTTCCAATTCTGCAAATTGTTCAGATTACTATGAATTCATTGCAGACTAGTCCTTCTCTGTAATTTTCAACTTAATTATAATTTTCCTTCATTGTTAGAGTGTCAAGAACATATTATTTCTTGTTGATAATGCAAATCAAAAATGATTAGTATAAATTGTAGGCTATAGGCATTTTTTTCAACTGCCAGACCTATCAGCCTATCATTGCTCCTATTAGGTCACCCAGATTAGACTGTCTGTAAAATGACTTGTTGATTAAACTCTGTAGTATGTTTAATACGGTATGTTGACACAATGGTCAGTGACAATCTTTTTTCTCTTATGCTGTTTTTGCAGAAAAGGCATCTAAATGGTGTTATCATTAAGTACTTAAAGTCAAAAAAGATGATTTAATCCTGTTTACATAGAATAAATGTAAGATACAATCTAACATCAAGCACTTAATAAATTTTTGCAATTGGATCAATAACTTATTACAAGCTTAGCATTTTACTTTCCATCTATTTAGTTGACCACTTTTCCAAAATAATACTCCTGTGGACACTTTCAATATTACTTTTTGTTAATATTCTGAATTGATCTCAAGTGGAGTTTTAGACATCTGCAAAACATACAGATCATTGCCTGTATAGTTGAACCAAAATATTTTGTCCTCCAAGAATGTTTTGTATAACTATAGACTGACCAGACTGGAGCATTAAGTTACAGCTTCTATAAAATCTCACTGTAGCTCAACAGAAGAATGACCAAGGTACAGCTTGTGAAGGCTGAAAACTAATTGCTCCATTATATGTACTCTCATCTTTTTCACTTCACAAACACTTAAAAATATATACTTAAATCTGCTTTCTAATTACAAGTTCCCATAACAGAGTGTCCTATCCAGAAAACAGCATTATTATTTTGGCTTTCAACATACTTAAGCATTTTTATTTTGCTGAATTTTCTTTCTTCTCTGTTTACTTTCTGTTGCAAACATGTTTAATGGCTAATTACCATTTCAGCTTTTTTTATCTTAATTGCTACACATTTAGAGACATGTGTCATTAAAGCTTTAGCAGATAAGACATTCATTCAAACAATATTTACATTTTACTTGCTTGTAAATAGCTTTATTAAAATGACATTCTTATTAATTCAAGCACCAACTTTCTTGAGAACTGCACAATAATTTACAACAAAACCTTGTCCTTTTGGCTTAGATATTGAAAACTTGTATATTTTACAAGAATTGAGTAACAACTTACATTTTAGCACCAAAACATAATAGAAATTCAAAGAATATAATATTATCAATGGTATATGCTATATTATTTTCTCCCAACTCTCCTTGGGTATATGAAATTCAATTAGAAAACAGTTGATATTATGAATTATAAAATCTACAACATTTTAGCTACTAGTACATATACACATACAATTTTGAATTTATGAGTCAAACTTTAATTGACAAATAAAATTTTATATACTTAGAATGTACAACATGGTACTTCAATATATTATATGTTTTGGAATCAAGCTAATTAACATACACATTATCTCACATATTTATAATTTTTTAAATCTACTGGACAAAATTCAAGCATATAATATATTATTTACTATTTTATTTATGCAGTCTAGCTAAAATATGGTCTCCTTTGACCCAACTTCATCCTTGGATAAACCTGGGGGACATTGTACTAAGTGAAATAAATTGCACACAAAAATACAAATACTGAATGGTGTGATTTATACATGGAATCTAAAAAGGGTAAATTCATAGAGTCATACAGCTGAATCACACTTTTCTGTAGTTAACAGTTTTAAGCTCAAGAGATGTGATCGTTTCTATCCACGGAGAAAATGCCAACTTTTGAAAATAGACTTTGCCACCTTGAGTGCTTCACTTGTAAGGACAACAGTGTTTAAATTCAGTCAGGAGCAAATTTTCATTATTTTCACCCTTTCTTTACTACTGTTATACTTCATAGACATTAATTTTAGGATTTAAATTGCTGATTGGGTAAGAGCTGCATTACTATTTAGCACTGATCATATTTTTTAAGCAAATAGGAATAACAAGTGTTTATAAAACATGGCCACATATACAATTCTCTTTAATGCTGGGGAGAAAAGGAGTAAGTGTGGTTAATATTAGGTGTGTATGTGCATGTATGTTTATTCCTAATAGTTTCCATTTCAGTTGATATGTAGAAAGAAAACTTGTGCTTTAAGCCATTATTCATTATCATGTATTCCACACATGGAAACAATAAAAACTGCTTTAGTGTATGTTTTGCTTAGGAAGATAAATTCCTATCAGAATTTATTTTTTAAAGTGTTAAGCATAGAAGTCTTTAATATAGGGTGTGCGAAATTAGCAATGATTCATCATGGCAATGCATACATAGGACAATGACAACAGTATCAATGGGAGTAACTACTTTATATCTGCTTATTGTAATTAAAGTAGAAAGTCATTGCAACCAAAATACAGAAGGTATATGTAATCTATATTGTGAGAATTTCTACAGATGAATAGTAATAATTACCTAAATAAGGTAAAGGAAAATTCATTTGCATCTATTAAAATTTTTTCACTTATTTCTGAAGTAAAATTTAGTTATAATGAATAGAAAACAAAATAATAAAGCTCTTTTCTTTTAAAATAAACATATATTTTTTAAGTTTGTTTTCTAGCTTTAGTCCCTAAGACTAAAATTTGGAAGGGAGCCCAGATTAAATCAAAATGTACTATTTTCTAAGTCCAGTGGATGAACACTACATGCAAACAGAATTCTATTAAGGGCATGTGTATTAATACTATTTTGAAAAAAAAAATTCAAAAGAGAAATATACCATTAAAAATGTGTGAAAATGATGTTATTTGTGGAAGATCTAATTATAATACTAGAAACTAACAAATATAACAAACTGCATTATTCAGCTCTACAGAAGTAATTATACCAAAATTTTTCTAATTATCTCCTATTGCCTCCATAAACAGTCTATATAATCAAGTCCACACTTTGGATAGATTCCTTTAGGTAGTATATACTTTAATGTTACAAATTGCAATGAAATATAACCCTTACAAATGGGAAAATGTTTTCACTAGGTTAAATTCCTTACTTTTACGTCCCCATTTCTTACAGATTCACATATTTAAAAAACAGAATGCACATCTTCTTTATACTTTCTTTTTTATATTTAAATTTTCAGAAAATGAGTTCATAAATGTATAAATTTAAAATGAATGCACTTTTCATGTAAATTTTACTCTAAATGGACAAATAATAATTTAATTGTGCACACTGTAGTCATCTGTTTCTTATTAAAAGAAAGATGATGCATGTGTATTTAACACAATATATGTTATTAGTGCAAATAAAGATCCCACAGATAAAATGTGCACTGTAAGAACAAACCCACAGCACTAGTATAAAGATGTAGCCTATTTCCGAACTTTCTACACCAGTGGTTAGCAAATACTTTCTATAAAGGGCCAGATAGTAAATACTTTAGGTTTTATAAGCAAGGAGGACATATGTCCCATGACCATGAAGAGCAGCAGCCAACCACAAATAGGAATGAATGAATGTTGTAATATTTGTGAGAGGCACAAAATAGGGAAAGGTCTGGATTTTCTCCCATGAAACAGAATTTGCTAAATCATACTTCCTTAAATCTAAAAATTAAACTTTTAAAATTACTGAATCAACTAAATACTTACTAAATGTTATGAGTTTTAGCGTGTTCTGCTGGAATTACATTTTTATGTATGTTCTTTCTAATTCTTTTGGAAATATATTGTTAAATTGCTAACAGGCTCAGAATAAAATTAATCAGAAAATAAGAAATTAATAAAATAGAAAAACGAAATTATTTTTGTACTTCACAAAGAAAATTGATTAATAATTGGATTATTTGTATACTTAATTAAAATATATTTATTCTTTGGTTTAAAAAATATCAATTCCAATGACAGCTTCAAGGAAGTCTTTCCCATTAGTCTTCAAAAGACAATTTCTCAGTTAAGTAATGTGAGTTGCTGTGAGTAACAAACCTCTTTAATCACAGTGGTTTAGCACAACAAAACTTTTGCCTTTTTTCATTTATTTGTGGTTTCCTCACTCAACACAATGGAGGTACTCTTGTTTTTAGGTATCTCTCTTCCAAAAAGAATGGAGGAGAAAAGAGCAGTTTGATCTATTAAAAACAAACAAACAAAAAGGTTGTATAGTATACTTTTATAGATCAAACTGCTAGATTAAAGCTTCTATCATTTTATTTTGGTCTAAACTCATTCACATGGTCTCATCTATATGCAATATAATTAAGCTATGTTTAAGGTGGAAAGAAGAACATATAGCAGGTTCATTAATAAAAGGACAAGTTTTCTAGCTGAAAAAAAATCTATAAAAATATAAATTAGAATGTGTTTTATATAGCACTGCCTAATGTATCTATAGTATGAATTTTATTATAAGAGATAATATAGAAAATAGAATATACTCTCAGAATTTTATCATAGTTTAGTTGTACTTGCTTTTTGTTCTATTTTGTTTATGTGAAATTCCTTTGAACACTTTAGTGTGTTCTTTAAAAGTAAGGCATTGAAAATAAATGAAAATTTCTTCTTTTTATTATAACTTATAGATTAAAATATTCATGATGTAATGGTTGAAATATTTATGATTATTTATAGTTATTATTTCTGTTATATACTCAGTTTTCTTTAAATGTAACTTATTTTACTTCAGAAATTTTTATTTGCAATCATTTATTTTTAATTAAATTTTATATTTTAAAACAGTCTTTTTAAGTTTTTCAAATAGTTGTAAAGATAATACAAGAAGGTCCTATCTGTCTTGAAACTGGTTTAAACCTTGTTATTTATCATAACACATTGTCACAATTACAGGACCAATATCACCACATTATTATAAACCAAAATTCATACTTTATTTTTATTTTATTGTTTTTAAGGTAATGTTCTTACTTTTTCAAGAAAAATACTTCTGTTCAATGACTTGATGACTTTATTTGCTCCCAGATATTATACTACTTTTAGTAGTCATATTTCCTTAGTCTCCTTTTGGTATTTAAAAATCACCTAGATTTTGTTGGTTTTCATGTGCATGACATGTTTGATGAATACTGACCAAGTAGTTTTTAGACTGTTTCACAACTGGGTTTCTTCGTTGATTTTTCTGATGAGTAGAATGAGATAATATATTTCGGGGAGGAGGATTACAAATATAAAATGTCATTTTTCACATTTCATATCAAAATTGTTATTAAAATGACTTATCAATGTTGATGTTAAATTTGATGACTTGATTGAGTAGTGATTATCAGATTTCTCAATATAAAGTTATTCTTCCCTCTATGAGCTCCTCTTTACACATTCGACTCTTTTGGAGGCCAATTACTATCATGCTGCCTGAGCTTAAAGAACAGAGAGTTAGGTTCCACCTCCTTTAATGTAAATTTTTTTGAATATTCTATATAGAAGATTTTCCATTCCTCCCCATTTACCTATTCAATCATTTAATTTTAATCACTAATTACTATGACCTCATATATATTAATTTTGCATTTGGGGTGATAACATTGTTTCTTTTTTTTAAATTTTGTTGCTGAAATTATTATAACTTTAGTCAGTGGCCTTCAGTTATTTCCTTTGTCTCTGACATTATCTCTCTCTCTCTCTCTCTTTTAACACTTCCCTATCTTCTAGCTTTACAGGAGTGTCCATGATCCAAAGATCATCTCCAAATCTCATGCCTACACCTGGAACCAAATGGATCTCTGAGGAATGGTGAATAATATGAGTATCGAAGACCTCAGTGCTGGGAAAATTTTATCTTTAAAATGAAAACTGATTTTTATTTACTTAGACCATTCCCTATATATCTTTTAGAATGTATAATCAATAAACATACATTTACATTTTATATACCCAAACATGACAAAATATTTCCTATTATGTGAATATCACATAGAAATTACAATTAAACAATAAGTATTAGTTTTGGCAGGCAACATGGTATTTTTATCATACACCTCAGTAATTTATCTATATTTAATTCAATGAGGTAAATATATTTTTATTTCAATTCAACATCTAAGAAAACTATAACTTAGTTTAACTGCATGCTAAACATATGAAGAGGATTGTATAATCTTCAATTTTTGATAAGTAGTTTTAATAAAATAATGTTCAAAATAAATAGGTTTAACATTTAAAAATGTCTAAATCAATTTAGTTGAAAAGTTTTCAAGTTTCATGGCCTGGGATAAAGATACTAACATTGAAGGAAATATTCAGTGAGTTACTTTGAATATACTATCTTGTAGAATAGTTTATAAATAGGTTTTTATAAGGCAAAATAAGAATTTTTAGATTTTTGAAAAAAATGAAATACTTTTACTGAAGGTAAAGAGTTAAAAATCAAACCTGATAGTAAATAAAAAATATCCATGATTGGCTTAGCATATGCAGTGGTTAGGATAAGTGTCTCCCAAAGTCTCATATATTAAATGCTTGGGCCCTAGGTTGGTGCAATGGAAAGACAGCAAAACTTAAAGAGGTGAGACCTAGTAGGAGGCCTTCTTGTGGATTTAAGCATATCCTTGACGGAGATAATGTACCCCAGCCACATCTTCTTCCAGTTCCTCTTCAAGACCAAGTCATGAGGTGAACAATCTTTCCTCTGCCACACCGGTGCTCATGATGTGCTGTCTTGCTACAGGCCCAAAAGCAGTGAGGCCAATTGATCATGGACTGAAAATCACAAAGGGAGGCTGCAAATCTTTTTCTTTGTAACTTGATTATCTCAGGTAACAGTTATAATAACAGGAAGCTGAATAACAATGTGTATCAAACTAACTATGGCTACATTCAAAGATTTAAATGATTAGTTTAGGGGGAAATAAGAAAAGAAAAGCTCTCCATTTACATTGGCTAATGGGGGAAATATTTCAAATAAAATAAGATAGACTATAATAGACTTCAGTTTTCATTGTATTATTTGGTTTCTTTGATGGCCTTTCTAAAAGAAAAAAAAAAAAAAGAAACGCAACTGTTTTTATGGATGTATAAAGAAGCTTATTTCACTCTAGTTTCTGCCTAAAGGATAATTGGTTGGTCATTTTAGAAACTATCTTTAAGAAAATGAAGGACTAATAATGTTGTTGGGAGACTGAAATGAGTTCAGAATAGAGATAGAAATGCTTTTTAAAGAGTTAATTATGTTTGCTTTTTCTTCTCCCTTTGTGTTCATTACCTTTAAATGGAACTATGTATTGGCAGAAATAATTACCTGGTTGGTCAATGCAGGTGGCTGCTTTCTTAAAGGGCTGTGAGGCATACTCATTAGTATGTTTCACATCTTGTAACTTGAAAAATAATGAAAATTATGTGAAGTTTTAATAAGGCAAGCACGTTACAGTTATGATTCTTAAAATTTCCCAAGCACATTAATCTATTTAGGGGAATTAACTAAGACTAAATTCATTAGAAAGGAATGTCATATATTATTGTCAGAACTCACTTATTTCACCTTATTTGAAACTAATTCTTACTAGAACTAATATGCAGACACATCTTGGAGTTTGTAGGCATTCAAAGTCTTCGTGGATATTAACTACTTTGTCTTATGCTTTAGAGTCTAGAATGGAATAGATGATTCAAATTATTGGGAAAGAAATCAAATGTTAGGATATAGATAATAAAAATTAATGAGATAGATATAATGGTGAATCAATAGCATTTTTATGTATATCACTGAAGGCAAAATGTTCTTTGTAAGCCACAGTTATTAAATGCTATTTAGTCATGAATCCATGGGAACAGGGACATTTGGATCTACCCGTGAGCTTTATACATGTTATGGAGCCAGGATGATGAATCACATGTCTTTCTATAAATTTCACAAATTAAGACTATGTGGAAGAAAAAAAAAGTTAATATACATTAACTATATTGTCTTAGTATTTTCTTTGGCCCAGTTCTCTGTTTCAGGTTTTCCATTATTATTGCACCCTTAACTTATTTTGATAAATTTGACCTTCCATATTACAACACTTAGATTGTTAATTTCCTGAGTTAAAAAGCATAACCTAAACTGACACTAAATTGACTCTTATAAATAATGACAGGTAGTTTTCTTATTAATTTACAGCAAGAGAAGAAAAATTGACATTGACATATGATACAAATTATTCACAAATGATATGAATAGATATATTACCTCTATTGTTAAAAGTTATCTAAAATAGTGACAATAAGTTGGGCAGGAGGAAAAATGTATAATTTTCAGCTAAATAGGAATGATCATACTAAACTACATTGGAAATGCTGCTTTTATCACCAACAAAATGAAAATAAAACACAAAGTAATAAAAGCACAAATGGTTTTACAGTTAAAAAAAAATGAAAAGGCAAATGGAAATTCAACTATAGAACATTAAGTTAAGTTGAGGGAGAAAAAAGTAAAAATTAAAAACATATATGAAAGTGAATGAATTCTTATTAAAACTTAAATGTATTTATTCGGTCATGTATATTATGCATCAAACTTGTAAGAAAAGAAGTCACAATTACATACCCAGTTAATTACAACAGTAAAAATAGGTATTGAAAACTAAATATATCTATTTTTGTGCCTAGATTAATATGTAGTAAAGCAATTCTAACATATATTTTATATTCAAACATTCTAGAGAATAAAAAAATTGCAGAAATTAAATATTCAAATATTCTTCTGGAGAATTCTTCTGTTGACTACATTAACTTAATATATTAAGCTCTTATTTCTTAGTAAAATGCATATCCTCTTCTGCCTGAAGACATAAAATATTGGTCTTCAAATAGTTGTAAGTTGCAAAATAGGAAACTTTGGAAAAGAAATATGAAATTTTAGCTTTAATTTTTCTGTTAATATTTATATATTTAAAATAATGTAAATGTTGATGGCTGGATATCACTTTTTAAACTCTTAGATAAAGCAGAGAACACTTAAATATACTCACATTAATACAATTGAATGTAATAAAGTCAGATAATGATAATATAAATGCAAAGTCTAGGTGATAGAATCTGGTAGGTAGAAAGGATGAACTGGTAGAGAGGTAGGTAGAATAGTAAAGTCACCTATATTTTTAAATTAATAAAATCCAAGATAAATTATGTATATTTTATTAAAAAATAAAATTTAATGCATTAAGTTAATGTGGTTGACAGAATTAAATTAATATTTAATTTAGTGATATTATTAAATTAATAATAATCATCAATACGAACTATTGAGAGAAAATTGAGGAAAGGTGGTTTCAGTGATAAGTGAGAAAAGATTTATCTTTCACATTGAACAGCCAACAAATAACATACGTAGTTGTATCACAAATTTCAAGATGGATATATAAGCAAATTAAAGAAGTAACAGAGGAAATGAAACAAGGAACTATTTAAAAATATGTCTTCTGAAGAAGTAAAATCAAGAATCAATAAATGGGATGGTATCCAACTAAAAATCTTCTTCACAGCAAAGGATACAATCAGGAATATGGACAGAGAGCCTAAAGAATGGGAGATAGTCTGTAGTTCTCTATCTTAGGTGCGGGTGTTACATCTTAATCTCCAGGATATATAAAGAACTCAAAAAACTTAACAAAAAACCAAATACCCAATCAATAAATGGGCAAAGGAACTGAACAGACACTTCACAGAACAAGTATGATTGGTCAACAAATATATGAAAAAATATTCAACATCTCTAGCAATTAGAGAAATGCAAATTAAAACTACACTGGAATTTCATCTCACTTTACTCAGAATGACAGTAAATGTTGGTGAGGATATGGGGAAAAAGGTACACTCAAACATTACTGGTGGGAATGCAAATTGGTGAAACCACTCTGAAAAGCAGTATGGAGATTTCTCAGAAAACTTAGAATAGAACCACATGTGATTCAGTTATTCCACTCCTTGGTCTATACCCAAAGGACTTAAAATCAGCATATTACAGTGATGCAGCCACATCAATGTTTATAATAGCTCAATTCACAATAGCCAACCTACAGAACCAACCTAGGTGTCCTTCAGCAGATGAATAGATAAAGAAATGTGGTGTGTATACACAATGGATTATTACTCAGTCATAAATAAGAATGAAATTATGGCATTTACTGGTAAATGGATACAACTGGAAAATATCATGCTAAGTGAAAATAAGCCAGTTACTCCAAACCAAAGGCCAAATATTTTCTCTGATATGTGGATGCTAATACACAACAAAGGAAGATGGGGAGGGGAAGAAGATTAGATTACACAGTGGGAATGAAGGAAAGTTGGGGAGGGAAAATAGGAACAAGGAATATAGAATTAATCAGACATAGCTTTTCTAACCTTGAATTGTAATATTCAGCCAGAGTAACTCTGCATCATGTATAACAACAAGTATAGTATCCAACTTAGAATAAGTTATAAATAAGTTATAAATATATTTCATGTATTTATAATATGCAAAAATACATTCTACTGCCATATATATCTATAAAGAACAAATTAAAAAGAGTTTTCTTCTGTCAGACTTGAAGGTAAGATCTGGTTTGGGAATATGGTTTTTTTATTAGAAGCTCTTTTGATTTTATTTCAATGTACACATTAGTTTAAGGTATCTGTGGACCTCCCAAGTGTTTATTCATTAATTAATCTCATCTTTTTCACCAAACTTTTTTATTGATACATATAATCATACATAATAGTGGGATATTATGTGATATCACATATGCACATAACATAATTTGATTGATATCACTCATCAGAACCTTTCGTTTCCCTCCCCTCCTACCTTCCCCTGAACTCCTTGTTCTACTATACTAATTTCCCTTCTATTATTTATTATTTTAATATTATTATTTTAATTAGTTTGTTATAAATCTGTGAGATTCAAAACATTATTTAATTTTTGATACGTTGCAATTGTTTTAGTAACATTTATAAAAATGTTCTGTTATAAAATATTGTAAGTAGATAGGTATTAACAAAGTTAGTTTTTGAAATTCATAAAAATGACTAGTATATTTTTCTGTAATATGTTCAACCATTCTTATAATATTTCATGAAAACTATTCAATCAGACAAAAGAAAGAAGTTTCATCATTACAACAAACTCATTTCACTATCTTTTAGGATTGATTTATAGCCAATGCCTCTACTTGAATAAATAGACATTTTTCTATAATAATGGTTTATTACAAGTAATGAATAGTATACCAGCAAAAATAAGGGATTTAACAAGAGATAAATAAAAAATATAGGAAAATGAACTCCTTTGTGAAAATATTAAAAACCAAAGAATGGTGAAATATCCTTATCAATCTCTAACAAATTTAATACATATCATATATATAATAAATATATATAAGAAATAAAAATATATATCTGTATTTGTTACCTATCTTCGGGAGAGCCTACAGGTGGCATTTTTATTCAGTTCACTCATGAATACAATAGGTAAATGCCATGAAGGTGATAGCATGATTTCCACCTTATTAAAAAAAAAGAAAAAAAACTGCTTTCTTTAACTATAAAAAAACATGGTGTTTTTGTACATCTTGTGCTGTTATTTTAGATACAAGGGATTTTCCCAATAAAGTTCTCTGAAATTGCCCATTTCTGAGTTTATATATATCTAGGTCAAACAAGAGTTTATTATTATTATTATTATTATTATTGGCTTTCTTTTTCTTCTTCTTTTTTTTATTAGTTTCTCGTGACAATACAATGATCTTGACATATCATACATTTGAATCAAATGGGGTATAATTTCTCATTTTTCCAAGTGTATAGGTTGCAGAATCACATTGGTTACACAGCCACATATATACATATCTAGGTCAAACAAGATGGACCACAATTACACAGTGTTTATATGTTTACATCTACCCACTTCTGCAATTCCACAAAAACTTCCTGACACAAGTAATATTCTTGTCTACATTTTAAAAGTGGAACTTAAATGGATAGAGGTCATATACAGCTTTCTATTTCTCTCATCTGATAAGTCACAGAAATATAACTCAAATTTAAGTAATCTACTGTAGGAATTTTCATTTCTTATGTCATAAACTTTAATGGGATCTCTTATTCCATGAAATCACCCTACATATTTCTGTAATTCATGTGTCCATAGAGTGATTCCTTTGGTTGTCAAATATCATGCATTTCCCCCCTCATCTCTGCTGGTTTCATCTTCCTGTAAACATGCTAGCTGTTATAGGTATCTTGAATCCATAAAATCTTAATTAAGGATACCTATCAAGCAGCTGCAGTAGGAATTCCAGATTTCTTGGTGACTTCTAATTATCATAACAAATCAGCAATCCCTGTAGTCATCTACCTGCCCAGGTCTATACAACAGCCTGGCCTTTCTTGAAGAAAATCTGAAAGCACATGAAATCAATGAGAAATCTTAGATTCAAGTTGGAAATAGAGGAGGTGAAAAGTGGTGTGTTTTATAAAGTGAGCTCAAGAAAATGTAAAAAAAAAAAATGCTATACCTAAAGACCTATCACTTTCATTGGGCCATTATTATGGCTCTAATATTTCTAGCATGATTTCAGAGCAAAAGTGTGCCCATTATATATGATATCCAAGTTTTTTTTTTTATATAAAAAATATTATTGACTCATGAGAAAGAACAAATGCTCTTGACACTAAGACCAAAAAGAAATACAGCTAGAGGGGCCTCCTATAAAGAACAAGAGTAAATTTTCTAAGATATTCATGCATATATTAAAAGAAGATTTTTATTATCAGTGCTTGTTAAAGATACCTTCAATATAATCTGTTTTCATACACACCAAAATTCAAGCCAGGGAAAATAATTCTGTAGGAATTAAACACATTTGTAAAAAATTAACTATGTTTAGAAATGTATCATGGAATATCTGAAGAATAAGAGGATTCCAACCCTCCTTATAAGGTACTTTCCCATATCTCAGTTTAACTTTTGATAAATATTGGTTAGAAAAATGTTTTAGATTATACTCACCAATACATACTGTGGGAGCTGGTGCTTGGCTTTTCTAATGAAGACAGCAATCACCAGGACACATGCTTTAGCAAACAACAGTGTTTACACAAATAATTAAAATAAGCTCTCAGAACTTTGTGGGAACTTTAAGATCACATAATTTTGAGATACTTATTGCCAATGTAAAAACTCATTGCCTACAAAGTTAAACACACAACACAGATTTTATTCACAGCCATCACAATGGAGGAGAAAGAATAGACCCCCATATGAGACAGTTTTAAAGAACTGAGTTGGGAGAACTCATAGGCCATATGTGTTTGCTATTTGGCTCTACTCCAGAGAAAGATAACTTTACTCAATCTTCAAGATGGGAATCAGCTTTACAACTGGGATCCAGATGCTTACTAATGTTAACCTCTTACTGAAAAGGTACTATTTTTATTAATGATTTCAAAGAGATGGGACACAGTTCCCTCAGGAAGGTAGTTTTGTGTGTGTAAAACTGATAAGAGGACTTTAAAAAGATGAATGCTTTTTGAGGGCAGAGAAAAGCTTTTAAAAATATGGATTCTGAAGTAAATGCTCTCAAATAGGAAGGGGAGACACCTCTGTATTTAGGCCATTTGGATTCTTTAAAGTGGTTGTCTGAGAAGGTCATGGACCGAGGGCAGGAGGAAACATGCCTAAAGTATTGTGAAGCTGTAGGAAACTTTAAAGTTGTCTTGTGACAGACGAGATATTAGGAAGATTCATACAATCCTTCAGTTTTCAACTTTCAAAAGAAAATAACCAGGTATTTATTTATATTCTTGTGGTGAGCCGTTCCTATAGACCGTGGCCGCCATTAGAAGATGGCGCCGGCTTCCACTGTGGCCTGTGATAAACAACTCCTTTTATGGAGAGTTGGCACGTAATCCCTTATCACCCTATGAGAAAGATCCATGTGGCGGCTTAAGATTGGTATGCGGGAGGCTTTATTAGGCTATGCTTGGGCGCTCGGCGGAGGGGTCGCTAGAAGATGATACATGAATCAAGGCCTGAATAAACTGCTGAAAGAAGAATCCTGTGTCGTGTTTTCCCTTGCCGGCGAGGGGTCGCGACATATTCTTAAGATGATAATCTTCTGGTTTTCTAGTGAAGTCTGAGAAACATGGATGGCTTAGTAAAATCCATTCTCATTCCTACACCCAGTCTTGTCTTCTCAAATAAATCTCTGAGATATCTGATACCAGTTTTCCTAAATCAACCTGAATTCTACAGTCTTATCAGCTCATGTTACTAAAATAATAAATAAATAAGTCATTAAATCTTAGTTATTTCAGGCTTCACTTGCTTTCTACACCTTCTGACTAATTCTCACATGGTCTATTGAAGCAGTCCTAACTAACAAGGATAGAGATTTATGGTCTCACACATAAAAAGGGTCTGAGAAGATATCAACAAATAAGGTATTTATCTGCTTTTTGATTTTCAAATTTGACACTTTAATTTAAAATTTCAGGCAAATCTTGGTTTTTAAATCATATTATATCTGTGTTAATATACATTCTCTCTTAGAGTACAATGAACATAAATCTGTAGAGGGGAAACTTGGCAGGCCAAGATGACGCCTTGATCACTATTGCAACTTTCCCTAAGCCTTATATTTACCCTCTAAGGCACGGTGTTCTAGATGGAGCACTTCAGGGTAGTAAACAAGGACACCGCATACTATTGACTTACTTGGCTTACTATGCAGAGAATATGTGAAGTTACTCCTGCTAACTTTATACTCATTGACAAGTCTTTTCTCTTGCTCCTTGCCTTTTATCCTCTTTAATCTATGGGGATCATGTATTATAAATTTCAAAGTAGCCAGAATAGAGGATTTTGAATGTTGTACCAGAATGAAATGATAAATGTTTAAAATATTGGTATGCTAGTTATGCTGGGAAAAAAAAAAGAAAGAAAGAAAAGCTCACAGAATCATCTACAAAAACATCATCCAGGGGCTGGAGTTGTGGCTTAGTGGTATAACACTTGCCTGTCATGTGTGAGGCCCTGGGTTCAATCCTCAGCACCGCATGTAAGTAAATAAATAAAATAAAAGATCCATTTACAGCTAAAAAATATATTTTAAAAAAACAACAAAGTATCCACCTAACTTTCAAATACTTGATCAAAGATGATATAAGATAGTTTCTTCCCTGTTCATTCCATCAAAGGTAGACATTTCTAAATTTGTTGCTGTTTATAATTTCCACAGAAGTCAGTTGTATATGTGTGTATATTTTTCATGGAAAAAAATATAGGATTACAAAAAGAAAATCCATTATAGTATCCCTGCCACTGACACACATTAATCCTCAAAAATATTTGTTAAATTAATAAAAAATTAACAGTGACTAAATACACACAAATAACAATGGCATTGTGTCTGCAAAATATCAAAAATAATTTTTAGTCCAGTTTTGGATGAATAACTAACAAAATTCTAAAATTCCAAGTGATATAATGAGTATTAAAAATATTGCCAGAAATAGAATTTGTGATTGATTTTTAAAGTATCTTTTTTTAGTTGTAGATGGACACAATACCTTTATTTTATTTATTTATTTACATGTGCTGCTGCTGATTAAACCCAGTGCCTCATACATGCTAGGCAAGTGCTCTATCACTGAGTCACAATCCCAGCCCTATATGTGATTGATTTTTAAAAATTTCAAACTGTGTTCCACATGACTGACAACAGTAAGTTGCATTGAAGTGGTACATATACATGATTTTAGAGCTTTTATTCCAAAGTGTAGATGGAATTTACATAAAATTTGTTTGACTCAGTGAGCTGTAAACTATGTTTGACAATCAAATTATTAAGCATACCTCATTTGAATACAACCAATAATATAACACTCATGATTGTTTTTAAAATTCTGAGTTTCTAGGTAAACAAAATAACATTCTACATATTTTATTGTTTAAATAGTTTTAGGTTTAGAGCCATGATGGACAGAAAGTACTGAGCATTCCCATGTATCCTCTGTCCTTTGCCCTCACACACACATAATACCCCCCATGAACACCACCACCATCTAAGCATTGCATTTGTTCTAATTGATAAATCTACATTAATACATACAACTTTTTTTTTGTATTTACACTATTGCAGATTGAACACAATGGTGTTCCACTAGTGCACTATATTCCATTCACCTTAAAATACATATACTTTTAAGAAAGGTTTCCTTTTCCACATTTAATATCAGCTTCTTGATGATTATTATTTCACTCATATGTCTTAAACTGCTTGCATCATAAGCCAAGTCAAACTGTGATGCATTTCTCCCAGAGAAGTCATACTTTAGGAATGATTCACTGATGAAAAAGCAATCCAGATAATAACAGTTCTGCTTCATACATAGTAATCTCAAGTGTTTTATAATTTCTTTATTCTGTGATTTAAAATACTTCATATTCTATATTCTTTTGTAATTTGTCCTAAACCCTGAAAGTTGTTGATTCTATGGAAGTGAATTGTAAAAACTGTGAATTTATGCCTTGGAAGCTGAGAAGCAAATACCTCATACCTTAGACAAAGGGGTTGAATAGGCAGGAAGGAAGGGTCTACCTTATGTGTCTAGATAGAAAGTTTGCTATTTAATCTTAATGTCTACATGTAGACTCTACCACAGAGCCCAGAAGCTAGGCCTAGAAGAAGCTGACTGTCTGCTGACTTGATTACCTGGGCAATTGAGCCCTCAGGGAGCCACTGGGCCTGTTTGTCCTGGTCAAGAGTCCATGTGTGCTGAGCCTGCACATTATCTAATCACATGATGGAGAGAATAAGTTAAGAAAGCAGATGAAAACGAATACACAAATAAATCAGAGGGTCTTTCTTATGAATTGAAAATGTTCTCATAATTGTGATACATTTTGTTGACTAAAAATATTTGCATTGCTACATAGAAGCTCTTGATTGGTTAATGATGATTGAATTTTTTTAGTCTTAAAGAATAAATCATAGGATCTACTTATGTAGAATTCGTGTTTTGGAAAGCAGTAACTTTTAAATGAAAATACACAAAGTCAGATAAGTATCAATTCCTCTTTACAGTATTGCCATTCATGTTTATCAAACTTTTAGAACTGATGATGGGCCTTATAAACTCCTATTTTTTTTACAACATACAAAATAATATGTCACATGTTTTAGTTTTAAATGTCTTCTTTTCCTTCCATCTTTTTCTATGTTCATTTCTATAAGGACCTAACCAATAAATGTCATGATACTGGCTATTTGGGGATATTTATAGATAAAATTTAATGGCATTAATACAAAATAACCAGATTAACTACTTTTGTTTATTTGTTTTTCAAATTTTTTAGTTCAATTAATTCAATTGCAGTGGAAAAATAGGGCTAAGGACCTATTGTTGATGATAGGGCATTTCCAAAACAGCACAAAAGCTTGGGTTAATATCAACTCATTTTATTCTTGTTCCCACCCAGGACCCCATATTAATACATCATTAATAAAATAATCTAAGTGTTCTAATTAAATGTTACTTCTGTCATTGTTCAAACATGAACATTGTTATTATAATTGATAAGATGAATTTAGTGAAATTATGTAAGTTTTTAAAGCTATGAGCTACTTAAATGTTAGAAATTATCTCTGATTGTACTGTTAGCAAATTTGAACCTATTTCCAGGTCATGAACAATTGGTAATAACAAGATTACTCTTGGTAATTATACACTTGCAGATTTTCTAATAGTCTATCAGGTGGAATAACAATATGGAAACCCATTTTCCTATAATGCTTAGTCTCAGAAATGAGTACTTTTACTATATAATGAAGCAGGAGTTTATTAGGCATGCCATCAGACTTGAAAGGAAAAGTACAACAGACCTATTTCATGGTACAGTAGACTTTACATCAGAGAGCACTTCAGAAAGGAGCTATTAGATTTACAGAAATAATCTCGTTTCAGTTTTTAGTCAAAATTACAACACATTCAAAAGACTGAGTACAAATTGATTCAAGCTTGAATTCATCAGGGAAGCTATCTAAATTGGTTTGATTTTATGCTTTCAAATCAGTTCCTTTCTTAGGAGACACTTGCTAATCATACACTAATCTCACTGTAGTGAAAGTATTTATTCATTCACAAATAGTTACACATGCACTTTGAAGGTACTAATGAGATACTGTGCATACAACAATTGGGAGATGAGCTAAAAATATCTGCTTAACTGTGGACGAATATCAAATGGGACTGGTCATTCAATTGTGATAAGTCATGTTTAGTGTGGAGAATTTGTATTCCTAAAAGGACAGAGAAGAGAAAGTTCATGCTCTATTTCCTAACCCTACTTTTAAACAGTTTATGAAAATGGTCTTTTAAGGAAGAAAATGTCAATATATTTTAAAAGTTTGATATCTATTCTTATTACATAAATCCTAATGATCTATGTCTGTTGGATCAGAAAGAGGAAAGAAACATAATTAATTAGAGAAAGAGAAAGCTACATACACTCAAAAAGAGGTAAAGAAATTTGTGTGGAAAATTCAGTTGAAATTTTTAATTTCTAGATTGATCTAAAGTCTTCCAGCAAGTAATTTATAAAATCAGTATTAAAATAAATGTTTCCACCCAAGGACAGTATATTTCTTCTGAGTATGTGGACACAATAAAATAATTATATACTTTTAGGCCATGAAAATTAGATTTTAGGACAGAGATTATAGCAAAAAAAAACTATCATATTTAATGAGATATATGCTAGATGTAACACAAACATGATAAACCCACTATCAACTGTTGGCTGTCTGGTTTTAGAAATGATAGACTATGAATAAAAAAATGTGCTTTAGAATGTATGAAATTGTATTGCAGCCTGAAATCAATGAGTGCATCAGTCAGGGTCTAGAGAATGGATAGAATCACATCCATAATTTGAACAAGGAAAACAGAACCCTCAAATAGCTTTCACATACTCTGGCAAGCATAGAAAGCAACCTGAGAAGAGAGTAGAACTTGAAAGGACTTCTTGTACTACTGTAATATGTGAGTACAAGAGAAGAACAGATTTTCAATAAAAGTGCTAAAAACATGTACTGATGAAAAGAACAGTCTTTACAACAAGTAGTGCTGAGAAAATTAGACATACACATGCAGAAAAATGAAACTAGATATATACTTTTCACCAGTTACAAAAATCAACTCAAACTGGATTCAAGACTTAAATGTTAAGTCCTGAAATTCTGAAAGTACTGAGTGAAAACATGGAATGTTTTAGGACATTGGAATGAGAAGGATTCTTTTTGGATAAATCTCCAAAAGTACATGAAAAAAAAAATAAAATGGGATTGCATTAAAAATTTTAAAATGTATATATTTATTTATTTATCTTCTCAGGAAAATAAGTTTAAATAGATAAATAAAATTCGCATCAGAATGAAGAGGCAACCTATAGAATTGGAGAATATATTTGCAAAGTACACATTTGACAAGGGGTCAATATACTCTTTGCACTCCCCAAAACTCAATAGCCAATAAAACAAACAACACAAATAACTCAATTTAAAAATGGAAAATAGACATAACTAGACATTTCTTACAAGAAGACATAAAAGTGTCAGGTACATGAAAAAAATGTTCAACATCACTAATTACCAAGAATATGCAAATCAAACCACTGGGAGCTATCACCTCACCCTACTAGGAATGGCTACTATCAAAAAGAATGAAGATAATAAAGATAACACCTGCTGGTAAAAGGTGTGGAAAAAAGTGAAGCCTTGCACACTGTTGATGAGAATGTAAATTATCATGGGATCCTTCCAAAAAGTAAAAAGGAACTATCTATGTGATTCAGCAACCTCACTTCTGGGTATAAGCCAAAAGAGATACAGTCATTCTGCTGAAGAGACATCTACACTCCCAAGTTTATTTTAGCACTATTAACAATGGACAAGCAATGGAAAATGGAATGATATTCTGTAATATGTGACAACATGGATGAAACTAGAGATCATTACATTAAATAAGATAAGCTTCACAGACTAGTACTGGCTGATCTCACCCATATGTAGAACCTAAAAAATTGATCTCATATAGGCTGAAAAGAGAATGACAAGGATTGTAGGACAGGAGGAGGGATTGGGGACTAAATTACAGTTAGTAGCAAGAAGTTCTGGCATGATATTGCATAATGATGTTGCTATGGATAACATTTATGTACTATTGGGGCTGGGGATGTGGCTCAAGTGGTAGTGCGCTCGCGTGGCATGTGTGCGGCCCGGGTTCGATCCTCAGCACCACATACAAACAAAGATGTTGTGTCCACTGAGAACTAAAAAATAAATATTAAAAAATTCTCTCTCTCTCTCTCTCTCTCTCTCTCTTTAAAAAAAAAACATTTATGTACTATATATCTTGAAAAGTTACAACGAAAGATATTGAATATTTTCAACATGAGGAAATGATTGATTAAGGAGACAGATATGCAGATATGTTTAACCTGATTTAAACAATATACAATATATAGATATACCAAGAGATATACTATATGGTGCACCATTTATATGTGTGTGTGTGTGTGTGAGTGTGTGTGTGTGTGTGTAAGATTTAAATTCTCCAGGTAAATGTATTCCTATAAACTCACACAATTAAGCTGCCAAAGGTCTCTTTCAAAACAAGACATCACCTACAGGGAGAAAATGCTGAGCATAAAATAGAAATTGAGCAGAATAGGGAAAATAGAAAGAAAGATTTGAGAAACTGGGGTCTGGGAACAAATCTGAGACTTTGGCTGGCAAGCCACCATATACTGAAACAATAATCAATTAATAAACAAAACCATGAACAGAGCCCTGTGAACAGAAAGGAGCTAGCCTGAACTCTGTCTCTTTTTAAATACCAGAAAGGCTATTAATGTATGAAAATGAGCAAAAATAAAACAGCACGTTTCACTTAAATAAAAAATTATTAAAACACAAAGAATCAGAAACATGAAAGTATCCTTATAGACAGTGAAAATGCCTAAATGAACACAAATAACAGAAAACACTAAATCTCATTTAAATTGAAAATATCACAAATTGAGAGTACATTTAAAATTAAATGTATCAAACTTTACTAGGTCTACCCTGAATGCACTCAGAATACTGACCCCCATGACTGTGAGAATGGCTGGGAGCAGCAGTTCAGTGCTGGTGTGCAGTACAGAGTATCCTGCCATATATTACATACTGCTAGCCCAGGACAAGACCAAAATTCAAATTATGAAGTGCATTTTCTTCTGAACGCACATAGTTTTTTTAGTATTTTTTTTTCCCCTTGGGCATAGGTGGACCAAACCCAGGGCCTTCCACATGCTAGGCAGGCATTCTACCACTGATCTATATTCCCAGCCCAGCTTTGTACTGTTTTAAAGTCAAAATATCAAAAGTCAGACCATTGTAAATTAGAGACTGCCAGAAATTCTGGATTCGAATTGGCAGTTCCAGAAAAGAATGTAATTTTTCCATTTACTTTAAAAACACATTTTTAAAAGACATACAACTAAACTCTGGTGTCAGGAAATAAGCATTTCAAAAAAATATATTGGAAAAGCAACTAATTTTTTCTATATAATTCATTTGAGTTACTTTTGTGGAAAGTGAGGGGGAAAAAGAACAGTCAGTGTAAAAAATAAATGATTGGGTCAGGAAGATTTGGGTGATTCAAAAGGAAATAAAATGCTAATACCTCCAGAGTACATCCCACCTCTAACAACCAGTTACCAAGGTTACCTGGCTCCAGGGAATTGTTCCTCCCAGCAAGGAGTTGTTAATGAATGCCTTCTGAGTGTCTCCCTTCCTGCCTGTACACCTGGACAGCTCCTTTCCTGCCTTTTGTTTTATCTACCTTTTGATCACTTGGGCAAGGTAAGAAGAGGAGAGGGCATGAGAAGAAAGGAAACTTAAGACCTATAAAAGGGGCAGGACACTCCCATTCCCTGGGACACTAGCTTTGGATCCCCTCCTCTGAAGAGGAGTTCCTCTTCTCTCTCTCTCTGTTTGAAAAATAAAACTTTTTGCTCTTGCCTTAGTGTTTCTCAAGCTTTCAATCTTCAACACCAGGGGAACAGGACCTGTGAAGCCAGATTTAAAGTTAGGTAGTCAGTGTAGTTAGGTAAATCAGGTCTAATATCTAGTAAGATCCAAAATGGAGGCCATGTTGAGAATGAATTCCGGGAAAAGCTGAACAACTCTTGGAATGTTAATGAAGTCCAGGAAACCAGGACAACTCAAGGAATGTTAATGTCCCCAAGGCCCAGAGCCCATCCCAAAGAAGTGTTAATGAACAGCTCCCAGCAAACTTGAAGATGCTGACTTAAAAGTCCTTCCTGCCCAGATCATTTCTTTGGACCACCTGTGTCCCACCCTTCAGGCCTTCCCACCTACATTCCATCATTGAAAGAACTATAAAAAGGGGAACACATTTGTCCTTCAATGGATTCCGTCTCTTGGGTCCCCTTCTTCCTCCAGGAGAAGTCTTTTCTGCTGTCCTTTAATAAAGCTTCTACTTTCCACTCTGACCTTGCCTCGATGTGCTTCTCTGGCGTTATTCTTCAACATTGGGGAAGCAAAGACTCCTCACCGGTCAACATCGGTAACACCTGGATCCCAATTTTCAACACTGGTATCATTTCTGGTGTCAAAAAGGAGGGGTTTGTATTGCCATAGGGCATATAGAGATCTTCAACTATATCTGGTAAAGTTCTTTTGTTCACCTGGTGGTTGTTATAAAGGCATGTTACTTTGTTCAACTAATAAGATCTTGTTAAGACATACATTAATTTTATGTGATTTTATGTATTTCATCAATCAAAAATGAAAATACAAAACTAGATTTTTTTCTGAAAATTGGAGATGTACAATTTTCTTTGAGACTGGAATTTCCTGATCCCATGGCAAGTATTGTCTCTGAACTCTGTAATTATTCATTTCTTCAGCATCTATGATTAGACCAACATGGAAATCTCAGGTTCATCATGGATATAACAACACAAAATTGTGTTTTCACTTGTATTGCAACTCCTAAATGATTTTTCTGAGTGAATTTCATACAACCTTTTCCTCAGTGCTTTATGAACATGTCTGCTTCTACTCAAGGTCCTTGTGAGAACTTGGAGAAACCATAAGGTAAAATGTTATTAAATAAAAACACCTCTGGGTCATTGTTTAAGAAAACTTAAAAATCTTATAAAAGACATATTGTTAAATTTCTTTTCAGGTTAAATTGCAACAAGAGACTTCCACTTCCCACACAGGAACAGAATTTATAACAACATTCCCAACAGTGAGGCAGTGGGCACAAAATGGTAGCATAGTAATAGCATCCATGGCAAAGACAGATCATAGAAATGAACAGTGCAAAGAAAGAAGCTGCTCTGTGCGACAGAGGAATTATTTAGAGAGGGTTTTAAGTTAGAAAGTTTGAAGGAATATAATTGAATATGGTGCCAGATAAATTCAGGCCTCTGTTTTAAGAGAGAAATATGACTTGGTAGACTGACATGCGACCATTGCACGCAGGAAAAGCAGAATAAATGTTCAGACAAACTTACTATAAGAACTAAGGCGTATTAGCTAATAGTTTAAGTAATTTCCACAGATGAAGACCTTGAGGAGATATTAAAATCACTTGGTATAAGCAAGAAGTCACTGTATATAATTACACTAAAAATCACTGCCTACAAAAAATGTATATAATTTTCATTTCATGTTGTGTTTCTCAAGCTATCTTCTTGTTATATTAAGTATATTTGTAGGAGGAATTAAAGTTGAGAACATGAGTTCTTAGTCACTGTTTTGAACATTTCAGAAGGTTTCAGACTATGTTTATATCCAACCAGGAATTTGAGGGCATGTATTAAAAATCAAGGACTTAATATTTATCTACTCACTTGTACAATGCAGTGATACTAGGATGTAGTAAAACACTGCCCACATGGATTCACATTTATTAAATGTTTTTAGAGTCACCAACAACTTATTATAAAACTTTTCACCTTCAATTTATTAAGGATTGTTTAAAGGATGGAAATCTTAAATAAACATCTATGGTTCTTTTACTTATATCAATTAACATCTTTTTACATAGTTCTAGATAATTTATGTGCTGACATAGGCACATGTTTACTCAAACTTTTTAATAGAAAAAAAAGAGAAATAAACATTAACAATCTCTGAAGAAATTCTACAATTAAGAGCTTACAATGAATTTCCTAAATATTGTGTTACTATTTGTCTTAGTTCAAAAGGCTGCTATGATACCAGGTTTATACAGCCCTAGTTGCTGAATTTTTGATATAGTTCTAAAAATGCATGGAAAAGTAAATGTGTCTTTTTCACAGTCTAATATTTCTATGGAGATTATAAGAACTCTTAGAGAGTTGTTAACACATTAGAGCTAAACTCCAGTGAATTGAAAAACATTCATTTGAAAGAAAGTTCATTTCATAGGCCTCAAATATATAAATGTCTGATTATTTACCTGGTAGACAACTATAGTAAAATCCTACACCTTGAGTTTTACAGCTTTTGGACATACACTTGTCAATATCTGCTGCAGTTTTTGTCTGATAGAAAAGAAAATTAAACACAAAAATAGTAAATCAAGCAAGATTTGAGGAAACAGAACATACTTTATAGTCTAGATGATGGCTACATAATTTAACTGTAAGAGAATTGTAACATCACATTTTATTTTTGCTGGACAGTTTTAAAGGTGAGAATGATAGGTCATAACTATTATTTATACAAATTAAATTCTCCAAAGAAAAATGTCTATAAAATTCAAGTAAATTCGGAAATATATTTCATCATTCTTTTATTGTGGCATTTTAAAAGCTCCATTTTATTGATATTTAATATTAGTAAAAAAATGACTGAAATCAAATATGTTTGTCTGATGTTTCTATCTTTAGAAAATACCAAATTATAAGGTGTCTCATACAGATTAAATAAGAGGTAATATGGACAATATGAGACAAAATTACATTTAGAACTGGTTTATTTCTATAATTATTGGAATATGTAATGAGTCAGATAAAATTCCTAAAATTTAATAGTTATGGATGTTATACTATACATTTGTTATAATATGGTTAACTTTTAGTAACTTTTCCATCATCACATTCAGCATTAAAAATATTTTTGTGTTTTCTCATTCACAATAAATAAAATATGCAAAAGAGCTCAAGTGGAATCAGGCTTCATTTACATGCAAATTATTTAAAATTTCTTATATAAAGACTTATGTAGATATTCAGAATAATAAAGGCCAAATCAATTTTATGTCATAGAAAGTAATTTTATTTTTATACTTGTTAATAACAGTAATATGTTGGCATTAAATTAGTAAATAATTGTATTGAATTTATAATGTTGAAATATCATTTAAATTGCTTTAATAAATATTTTTCTGCTTTAGAGACAGATTTATTTTTTTATTTTGCAGTAGTGGGGATCACACCCATGTGTGCTACGTAATTGTTCAACCACTGAGCCACCTTCCCAGACTTCAAGCAGATTTATGAACAAATATTATCACAATTTTAGAGATGGAATTCCTTGGAGTTAGACAGTAAAACATATTATGGTTACATACGTAAAATACAATAAAATTTGTATTCAAATTTTGTTTTGTCTGAGTCCAAAGTGGAAATTATCCTCTACATGGTTAGAGTGAATTACTAATCTATGTGTATTCTCCCTCTCTCACAGTGTTCTGGGTAAAAAGGATGCTGAGAACCTCTGTATTAGGGACTTGGGAAGCAGTAAGAAACATGTAGGGAGAATAAGGGGTATTGAACACACCTATGTAAGCAACTATTCCTTTAAATTAACTACCAGAAATGTGTTTCCCCATCTAAGTTAACAACTCTCAGATATTTAGAGAACTCTTTGGAGCTCATATCCAAACCAGGTAGAAAACCAGACTGAGAATCATGAGTCTTAGAAAGAAGTACTGTAGTCCACACTCAACTGAGGTAGACCCAGGGGTGAGAAACCAGTGAGGATGTGGCATATTGTATCCCCCTCTAAACAGAACAGTACCAAACATGGGAGCAGGACAGTTTCATATACAAATCTTCTGGGGCTCCCTGTAAAGTACATTATTCATGCAAGTCTATGCATGAATAAACCTATTAGTAATCAAAAATTATCACAGTCATTTGTGTAGTTTTGCTCTCTTTACAAAGACATTTTCACATAAGGTACAAAGGTACATTGTTATGTGTTATATATGAAGTGTCGCTCAAGCGCTTATGTGTCAGACAATGAAAGAATCTTCAGAGGTGAAATTATTGGGTTATGAAAGACTTTATCTAATCAGTGCATTGATCCACTGATGTGGATTAACTGGTTTCCAACTGTAAGGAGGTAGGGTGTGGCTGGAAGAGGTAGATCACTAGAGCATGGCTTTGGGGGTTTACATTTTGTCCCTGGTAAGCACAGCACTGCACAGTACTCCCTCCTGGCCACACCCCCTCCTTTCTGATCGTCATCCTGCTTTCCTTCTCTATGCCCTTCTACCATGATGTTATGCCTCACTTTGGGCCCAGAACAATGGAGTCAGTTGTGTATGAAATGAGACCTCTGAAAAGGTAACCTCAAATAAACTTTTTCTCCTCTATGTGTTCTTGTCAAGTTTTTTTGACCACAACAACGAAAATGCTGACAAAAGCATACATGTTTTTAGTCAAGGTATATATTCATAAGATTGTTGGGACCTCTGCTGACCATGGAAGTGCAATCGCTGGGGAAAGAGGAAGAAAAACCACTGTTGGGAAATCCCCAGTCTTGTGATTCTGGTTTTGTGATTCTCCATGTACATGACAGTTAGAGCTTGAGAAATGGCTTCCATATACTTGCCTGAACGGCCCCAAGATATGGCTTCCGCAAACACAAAGAATAACTCCCCAGCAACGGGGCACACATACCTAATGGGGTGTTGTTTCTGTAACTGGGGTGCCTAGGCTACCCCAATCTGGGGGACTCTCCGATCTCTGATTGGCCCCTGCCTTTGCCCCCACTTCTCTTCTCCTCTGTCTATATAAGTCCTCTCCCTCACAATAAACTGAGTTGCTGCGCCATCTCCGCTGACTCAACTCCTGACTCCCTGTGATTTTTGCCAGGCTGGTTGGCGGGCCGGGTTGCGACACTTACCCTCTTGCTCAGACAGGAGACACTCACTAGCTGGTCTAGTGATTCTCCTCAACCTCTGTCGGAGGGCGGTTCCGACATAAGATAACTGTTTGAATTATGGTGTTATTCTGTCAGCATTATATAAAGGGACAAAAACAATAAAATATTCAAATCCATGCCATTGTTTGCATTAATATTTTGACTCCACAAGCTAAACTAGCCAGGCACAAAAGCAACTGCTCTAGGTTTAAAATGGCATTGCATGGTATAAAGAAAAAAAAAATGTAGTAACAGCTAAAATAAACATGCAAATAAATTGTTTAGTTAGATACATAAAGGAATTAAAAAAAAAAAAAAAAAAACCAGAAGTACAACTTCTAAACTTTCCCAATTCTTCTCAAACTCATTAAAACAAAAATTATTATCAAAATTCTATTATGGAAAGGCATGTTGAACATATACAAAAGCCTTCTCATTGTATTATTTTCTGGATTAATGTCAGATAGTTGAGCATTTTACAACCATAATTTACCAAAAATTACAACAATCATTGTAATTTCATTTCTTTTATTCCACCTTAAATTAAGGTTTCTATGCAAGTTTGGAAAAACTTTGTTTGTTGATAGACAATAATAAGAGAACAACTTAAAATTATGATATAAAAATGCTTTGAGATAATTTTAATGTTCCCGGAAAAATGAATGTTTCTCTCTCAGGTGATTCTGATTGTTGTACTTTCTGTCATAATTAAATTAGCCTACTTAATATTCACAGATTAAAAACTCAAAAAATTATGCCATCAAACTTCCTGTAAAAAATGCACTTTCGATAATTTCTAGTTGATCGGGAAAGTGGCATTATTGAATCATAATTGATTTTCTCTTTTCTATTTTATTCACTCTAGTTTTGTCTTATGTGGTATGTTACTGTAAGATGGTTCCTTAATTTAATTTTTTGACTTTAAACAAACTATTCTATTCCAGCAATCCCACACACTTATTTGCCAGCATGTACTTAATGTTTACAGTCAGATTTGGAATTTCATTTCAAACTGTTAATTCATCATTTATAGTAAACAGTTTCCAAAAGTAAAACATTAAGTTAGTACAGAAGCACTAGTGTAGAAATGAATTTGTGAAACATTTATTTCTTAAGCCAGTTTTCTTAGTCCATTCCTGATGAAGCTCAACTGCTAAAGTTATAAAACACAAAAACAAAATAGAAAAAGCAGAAACAAAATGAGATTGCCAAGAATAAAAATGCATTTTAAGTCATGCTTTGAAACAAATCAGAGGTCAAGTGTGACTGATACCTGACATTTTAATCAATTTAAGCTATTGAAGGTCTTTATACATATATGAATGAAATTCCAATGTACAGTGAATAAAAATTCCAAAGCGGTGTTCATGCTGGTTTTATAATGTGTATAAAGCAGAATAATTGGTAAATGTCATAAATAAATGAGAAGGGAATTTGAGGTACTTTTAGGCAGTTTAAGTAAAAACTAATTGCAAGGAAAATTAGTGTATTTGATGACTAAATTGGGCAGAATGGCATCCATTCAATTTATCTGAGATTAAGAAGTTTAGTTTTTCTGAGAAATGCATTTTATTTAATAGCAACATTCAGAGATATGATGTTCAATACACATGTGGTTTTCAAATAATTGAAAGATAGATATTGCAAAAAGACCTGAATATTTCATTTTATTTAATTTACATTAATTAAATGTAAACTTAAAAACTATTTTAGTTATTTGAAAACTTTTAAGTGTGTTTAGACAATTTGATCAGAATAAATCTACATTTTTAAGCTAAATTTATGGACTATAAGTATAGATTCAATGAAAAATTAACATCAAAATTAAGATTTCCTGTAAATATAAATTATATCAGATTTTAAAGACTAAGTTAGAAAAGTATAAGTTATTTTAGTAATACTTAATATTTATTACATATAATAATGCTTATATATTAAGTTAAAATATGCTATTAATATCAATTGCAATTAATTATTTTTAATGCAGTTGCTGAAACATTAGAATTGCATGTATGGCTCACATTATATTTCTATTGGTTAGTATTGAGAAAGAATAGAAATCTATAGATGAAGCCAGGCATGGTGGCACACATCTGTAATCCTATTGACTAGGGAAGCCAAGGCAGGAGTATAACAAGTTTGAGACCAGCCTCAACAGATTAGTGAGGCTCTAAACAACTTATCAATATCCCGACTCAAAATAAATAATAATAATAATAATAATAATGATAATAATAATAAGGGGTTGTGATGTGACTCAGTGTTTAAGCATCCCTGGATTTAGTCTCCAGTACCCTCCGCTCCCCCCAAAAAAGAAAGACTACAGATGATTGGATTTGAATTAGGACTATATTTCAGGACAATTTTTTTCTTATCTCCATACTTATCTCTACCCAACTCATCCCTGCTTCCTTTCTTCCTCAAGAAGCATTCATGTTTCTTCAAAGATCTCAATTGACATTATTTTTCAGTTTTCAATTAGAGTCAAGCAATACTCTATTCCGTAAAATAGATAGTGTTTCCTACAGCATTGTTTTGATGTGGGAGCAAAACCGGAAAAAAGTGATAGGAAGGTAAATGTCCGTAAGTGTTGTCAAGATATGTGTGTGTATTTTGCAGGGCTGGGGTTGTGGCTCAGCAGTAGAGCACTGGCCTCGCATGTGCGAGGCCGATCCTCAGCATGACATAAAAATAAATAAATAAAATAAAGGTGTCTAACTACAACTAAAAAGTAAGTATCTTTTTTTTTAAAAAAAAAAAAGATGTGTGTGTATTTTTAATCCTATCGTGAACTAACTAGAAACCACAAATTTAACAGTTTTTACAAATGGACACAGTAGTGATTCAAAGAAGAATGGGAATGAGAGAACACTGGGGTAGGAGCTCATCTGCCCAAAAATTGTTCTACAGTGTTGTTTGCAAATCCGTGTTCCCTCCAAGAAAGTGGAGAGAGGAAATCAACACACTAATCATTTAGAGCAGGAGGAGGGAAAGAGCTGTCCACAAACAGATTTATAAGACAAGGCCCAGAGATACAGATTGTCATCAGAGCAGTACTGCAGCTCTTGGGAAAATCTGGCTGATCATGAACACAGTATGGATGATCTAGAAAGATCAACGAAAAGCTAAAAACAACAACATACTTGGTTTTCTGTCCTTGTAGGAATTTCACCAGCATTGCCCTTAATTTGACTTTTTAAGACAATATTTATTTCATCAATAATGATTTCTCATTCAATTCTATTCTTTTCAGATAAAGATAACTCTCTAAAAGTTTGCTAAAAGTGCCCAGCTTTTACAACTTCATAGCTCAAGACTGGCTTCTATGACTTACTTTTTAATACTACATGTGATCATTTGGTATTGTCTCAAAATACAGGAGCTTATTATGGATAGCTCAAATTAACTGTGGAGCTGCATGAAATGTAGTTTTTTGAAGTAGTAAAGAATATTTTTAGGTCAGTATTTCTAAAAAAAAAACTCAAGAAAAAAAAATTTAACCAAAATGGGCAAATTCTTATTAATTTAAATAAATAAAGCAAAGCTATTATCTAAGTCCCTTGATGTTTAATAATTTCACTAAAAATTCAATGGGCTATGTCAGGATGAATGACATATTCCAATATTTCAAGAACACTAAATTTTGTACTTTTTATTTTCACTGATGTCTTAGTTTCACTGACTTTATTTGAATTTTACAAACAACTTCGCTCCTTCACCCATGTTTAAAAGTCTATCTAATCAGTGGTGCCTAAAGAGAAAAGGGAAACATCCTGCATTAAAATCTCAACAGGTAGCAAGGATCTCACTGGAACCATTTCTCAAGGTAGGTCTCACTGTTAGGATCTCAAGTCCTTCCTCTTTGCAGCAAAGTATAATATTGTAATTTCAATATTAGCTTCAATAAGACAATTATAAATGTCTATTAGGTAAATTCATTGTGCTAAAAGTATAATGTAAATAATTTACATGCTCACTGTGTCAGGTACTGAAATGAACTTTTATAGGATCTCAGTGACCCGTTATAATAAGCCTTTTAGTAGAATGACTGTAATTTTTACTTTAAAGGTGACAAAAGTAAGCTTAGGATAAATAACTAAACTGAGACAACAAAACTGAGACATTTGGAGACTATAAACTCCAAATCTCTGTTTCCAAACTCACACCCTTATGTGTTATGTTATTATGATTATTGAAATAAATATTATGGATATTTTTATAGTAAGTATATAATAAACATTTTCATTTCTCATACAAATATTTCTCACAAAAATATAAACTTCTTAGTATTACCTAGACTTTTATTTAAATAAATATTTTCTTTTATCGTACTCTGTTCACTAAAAAAAAAACTGTGAGGAAAAACTAATTCATCACGTAACTGTCACTTAAAGGGAATTCTTTAAAGAATACATTTTTCAGCTGGGCATGGTGGTGCATGTCCATAATCCCAGAAGTTCTGAAGGCTGAGAAAGCAGGATAGCAAGTTCAAAGCCAGCCTCAGCAAAAATTGAGGCACTAAGCAGCTCAGTGAGACTGTGTCTCTAAATAAAATACAAAGTAGGGATGCGGATGTGGTTCAGTGGTCAAGTGCCCCCAAATCCAGTTGCTAGTACCAAAATAAAATAAAATAAAATAAAAAAGAATATATTTCTACATTATTTTCTCTACCTTGGATTGGCAATATGATGTTAATATTCAGATTATTTAGTTTTTTTAAAAAAAATAAACGTAGTTGAATTGTAATTTATATTTTCCTATTGTTCTTAAGATTACTGTAGCAATTTCAAGAAACTTGAAGTTCTGGGAATATAAGGGTTCTTCTGCCAAGAACTGCTGAAAAATCTTTACTCCAATATTTGACATTTTATGCTCTTCTGAATGTATTCTAATGCATGGTCACGGTACAAAATGACTATCATTAGTGCTGTCACAGGCCATGGCTATGGGAACACCATGACTAATGCTAAGCTATCAGCACTGTCAGTGCAAGGTGTATTCTCATAATTTCTCATACTGACCATGGAACCAATTTCCACTGATCCCTAAGTCATAAAACTTTACAATTACCCTGAGTTCATTAATAATGTATTACAGTTCTCATTCTCAATCAGAGTTTAATCAGACCCATGTCTCACAGGAAAGTTGACAAGTAAGCCACAAAATTATCCATATAAATGTCAAGATTTATTTTCCTAACATAAATGATCTAACCTAGTCAAGCATAGTTAATAATAAAATCGCTCTTTCTGAGATTACCATTCACCTGATTGTCATGCCCATTTTAGCCTTACATCTCAACCTCTCTAATGATGGAGGTTATGGATATGGTCTCAATAAATAAAACAATTTATAAGAGTCATGTCCATTTTTATTAAAAATAAGAAATCATGAATATATATACAATAATGCTTATTATTTCCTTGCAATATGCACAAAACCAAATGGTTCAAAATAATTCATGCCAATGAAATAAATGTAAAGAAAAAATATATTAAAATAGTAATTTTATTCTACAGATATCTCAGACTATCATCTTAACAAAAATCATAACAATTTGGATCACACTTATAGTATCTGAATACTTCCAAATAGGGAATTATGTATTGGAGTGCTTTTTAAAAGGTATTACTTAGGAAATAAGCATAATCTTGCTTCATAATTGCATTTTGTATAAATTTGTACATAGAAGTTTATTTTAATAACGAAGGGTATTTTTAATAAAATTTCTGAGTTCATGCAGATGTTTTCTGTCATTGTTATATTACTATGTACTTATATTTTGATTTATGTGTTTGTCATTGCTGCTGTTTGGATACTACTATGTTGCCCAGGTTGGTATTGAACTACTGAATTCAAGTAATTGGGACTACAAATTCATACTACATGCCTGGTTATGAATTTATTGTGGATGTAGTGTTTTCATCATAATATGACTGAAAAACACTTGATTTTCTTCACTATAAATATGCAAATTCATAAGCTTTCGAAAGGTAACACATTATATAACTAATTACACAAATATTTATCAATTTAAGAAAATTCATGAAAGAGTGTTGTTTATTTGTTTTAGAAGATTCATAGAAGACAGATAAACTGATAAAAGAAACAAATGCTGATGAAATTTCAGGAACAACATATTGATAGGAGAAAAATACTAGACTAACTTTCAGGGCTGTGTTTGAAGAATGTTTCTTCTGTCAATTTTTATCTGCCATCTGTCTTAATAAAAACATTGTTGAGAGTAGCTTCCCTTCTGGGCAGAAACAAAGTTGTTGACATCATTCTGACAGCTCCATTTAGCAGAGAATACAATTCGATTCATATATTGAATTTATATGCACTTTTAGATTCACAGAACTTTTTGTGGATGAGGAAACTTTTCTGATATTTATTAGAAGCAGAAATACAATTTTCTATAATTCACAAAATCAATAATTTATTTTTATCAGTATAAATTAAAAATTAAAAAAACAAGTATATTTATTTCTATTTCAATTGACTTATTCTATCTGGGCTGTACAATGTATAGTTTACATCTGTTAAAGTTAACTTGATAATACAAAAAAAAACCTGTAGGTAATATTCAATACCATTGACTCTTCATATAACTGTGAAGAAGCTGTGATACATTGAGGATCATTGGTAGCAGAAGTTTCTACATAATAAAATATACTTATTTTGTTTCCTAGATAAATTAACTTTCTATTCATTTGCTTTAATAATAGCAGATTAAGTACAATAAATGTCTGATACTAGAAATATTATTTTGTTTAATAACCACTTCTTATTCAACTGTGATTTTTAGTATTTGTGCAAAACTCAATGCTAACATTTTTATCATTTTATGTATATTCATATTGATTTATTTTATTTTCTCAACTTAAGAATACTTTATTTATTCTTATTTATTTCCTTTCCTCTGGTCATGGAAGATTATTTAATTATATATATATATATACACACACACATACATATATATATATGTATATATATATATATATTTAATTATATATGTGTGTGTGTGTATACATATATATCACACAAAAAAATTATTCTTTTTGTTCAATCTTATTTTAATGCTTTCTTTTAGGAATTTTATATCAATCTTCTTTCATAATTTAATACTTCCTTTCATGTTTGTGTAATATATGCTATTAGATTCAACACTTCTAGTATTAATATAATTTATAATTTCATATTTAATTTGTTGGTTTTATGTATTACTCTAAACTACCCCTCAAATGTAAATGGTTAATATATACTAGAAATCTTCTATAATAGGCTATGCACTATTAGAAATATAATTTTTGTCAAATAAAGGATGCTCATAAGAAGAATATTTTTATTTCTGAATCTTGCTTCATCATTGGTAAAGATCAGTTTTAATATCTCTTGGTTAATACAAATGACCTACAAATTATCAATAGTAGCAAGATAAATGTTTCAACAGTTTTATGGTAATCTTCTTCTCAGAATCAAAGAGTTCTCTAACAAAGCTTGCTGAGTTAAAATTGACCTCTGAAAAGAGATATTTTCTTACTGTAAGGCAATTCTATTGGTTATTAAATTGCCATTAGTTGCTAGGCACAGCAGTGCACCCCTCTAATCCCAGTGTCTAGAGAGGCGGAGATAGGAGGTGAGGAATTCAAAGCCAGATTGTCCCTGAGTTCAATCCCCAATACCAAAAAGAAAAAAAAAATTGCCATTAGTTTAATATGAATATACATAAAATGATAAAAATGTTAGCATTGAGTTTTGCACAAATACTGGGAAGAAGTCAATTGCAATTATTCAATGCAGGCTATACTTAGAATCAACCCAACTTTCTTTAAGCTGTGAAATAATTTTAACTCAGATCACTAGGGGAATATGGGCTGGCTCCACAAACAGTACACACTGGTCCATGAAAGAAAAACAGAGTGGAATGTTTTGTTGTCTCTTTTAAAAATAAACAAGATCATTTCCCAAAACTATTTGTCTAAGCATTTCCTTCACAGTAGTGTGGTCTACTGTCTAATACACAGCCTGATATTAAGACAGGAAATAAATCACCCATAGGCAGATAGGATATGGGCCTCAGAGAAGGAAGCATCTTATTGTAGTCCCTGACAGCTTCAATCAAGATGGCTCCTCCTTAGCTATCCTTAGCAATAAAAAATGTATAAAATGTACCCCTACTCCAAGCACTTCCTCTCACTAACACAAATGCCAAATATTATAGTTGGGCCTGTCCTCTTAATAATCTAAATAAGGGATTAAACTTGTGTATTTCTAATTGGCCTATTAAACCCAGTGCTTAAAGAGTTTAATTGGCTCAGGCTGGTATCCCTCATTTACATAGACTCCACAAATCAATGGCACTGGACCATCTGAAATGTCAAGCCTCAGACAAAGAACAACCAGTGGTAGCCTCCCTTGGAAGCCCTCCTGTAGTTTGAAAGCCTTCTTCTGTTTCAAATAAATATTGCTTTTCTATCTTCTCCTTGTGCATGGATCTCATTCTTTGAATTCATGAGACAAAGAACCCATCTGATATCATGCACCTTGTTACAGTAATACACAAAAAACTGAAAATTTTATGCACAGTAAGGAAAACAGTCTTCAGAGTAAAGAGATAACCTGTCTAATAAGAGAAATAATTGTCAGCTAGATATCTTACAGAAGGTGACAGAATATATATCCAGAATGGATAAAGAACTCAAAAACATACCAAAATAATTGACTTGAATGGATATTTCTATGAAGAAGAAATACTAATGACTAATAAGCATGTGGAAAAAAAAATCTCAAAGTTATTGACCATCAGGGAAATACAAATCAAAATTACAAGAAGATATCATCTCAATCCATTTAGAATGGATATTATCAACCAATCAATCAATTAATTATTCTGCAGAGGATGTAGAGAGAAGGAAATCATCTTACAGTGTTGATGGGAATATAAGTTTGTCTTTTTCCATCATGAAGAAGAGTACAGACACTTCTTAGAAAATAGTTAAATGCAATCTATGTGTTAGCCCTGTTCAAACTTCCCTTTCTGATTATCAGCTACTGGTTGATCATGCCCATTGGAAGACCCTCAAATTTGAAAAAGGAAGCCAGCTAGAGGCATAAGAGAGAGGTTCTACTCTCTTCCTCACTTAAGGTGCTGGTGTTACATAGTTATCTGCAGGACAGCAAAACCTAGGAATTTTCCCTTGCTAAAATTTACATTTATTCAGACTTACCATAGCTACAAATTTTGTATTTCTTCATCTCAGACACTGAGAGTTTCCACCTACCCCTTCCATTTTTTAATCTTGAAATTCCTTAATTTCTCTTTCCTTGGGCTCTTAAATCATTGCCAGGATCAGAACCTTTTTATTTATTTTTATTTTTGTATGAAATGCACAGATATGTGTCAAACACTTTTTTGACTGTTTAGCTCTGTAGCAGGGATAAATGGAACTCTCTACTGAGGTTAGGACTTTATTTTTATGTTTTTTTAATAAGTTTATTTTATTTATTTATATGTGGTGTTGAGGATGGAACCCAGGGCCTCACATGTGCTAAGCAAGTGCTCTACTACTGAGCCAAAACCCCAGCCCAGGACTTTATTTTAAAATAGACCACTCTAAATTACCTTTTTGTTTTAATGTTTCCATTTTTTTTCCTTCTGATTTTGTCTTTGTCTTCTATAATACATAGAAAAATTTCTAAGTGAGGCAAAAAAGTATCTTAAGACATATGTTTATTCCTGGTTTGGGATGTAACTTTTAAAGATTAGTATTTTTAATATTCGTATATTCTTTGAGCCCCCAGGGTATCCAAGCTGATAAGGAATTTAGTTCCTTCCTTTTGACTGTTATAACTTTAGTGACTGTCTGCCCCTGAACTCCACAGTCTCCTTTGTAGCAGGGAAAGAACAGTTTCCTAAGAATAAAGCAGAGAATAGTGGAAACCATAACAAAACAAGAAAACTAAAGACTTTTTTTTTTCTTAAAAGGTAAAATTAGCAATAAAAGTCTCTAGGCTGTATGAATTAAGAGTACCTAAGTTGTCAAAAGCTTGTACCCACATAAGGAAAGTAGAATGTACCCTCCAATAGAATTGCATGAACTCTTTTGCCTTGCTGTACGCAAAACTTACTTATGTGTAAAAGTAAAAGCCCTGCGGTGCTCAGGGCTCAGACTTTGGGAATTATCACTTTGGGCTGTGGAGCTAGAAAGAAAGTGTTGCTTCCAAATCTTTGTGTCTTGACCCATATTTCTTGCTACAATATGAAATGATCATAGCTACTATCATATTTAGTATAGAAAGAAAGATAGAAAGAATGAAAGAAAGGAAGAAAGAAAGAGAAAAAAAGGAAAGGAAAGAAAAGAAGAGAGGGAAGGAGTAAGGTAAAAAAGCACAATACCCTGAAAAATTTCCTCTGAGATTAGGAAAATGGCAAAATGCCAATCTCACCATGCCTATTTAGGAATATTGGGAATTTTAGGCAGAATTATTAGGCAAGCAAATGAAATAAAACTCATCCAAATCAGAAAGAATGTGAACTTGTATCTGTTGGAAGAGGAAAGTGTCCTATATGTAGAAAACTCTAAAATCTCTTATAATAAAAGAAACCAGTGGAAATGGTGAGCTAATTGAGTAAATTTGCAGGATACAAGATCAACATAAAAAATCATGTTTTAAAAATATTTGTTTATCTTATTTAGTAAAGGGTGTCTACTTTTAAAAATCAGATGTGTTTCTATTCAGCAATAACAAACTATCCAAAAATGAAATTAAAGACATAGCTTCTCTAGCACAAAAGAAAGGGAGAGAAGGAAGAGAGAAAGAAAGGGAAGGAAAAAAGGAAAGAGAGCAGACATCATTCCAGGTCTGGGGTGTAGCTCAGTGCTAGAACATATGTTTCCCATGGCCTGGGTTAGTTTACCAGTGTGTGCACATGCATACACACACACACATGCTCACACGCACACATCCACACACACTCCATTTACAATGAAAATGTAGGAATAAAATATATAGGAAAAATATTTGATCAAGAAGGTTAAAAAAGCCAGGAGCTGTGGGGCATATCTGTCATTCCAGTGGCTCAGTGGGCTGAGGCAGGAGGATTGAAATTTCAAATTCATCCTCAGCAACTTAGTAAGGCTTGGAGAGCAGTGATTTGGATCATGGTCTCTGATTGTATCATGGCTGCCCTTTTCCTGGGAACTTCTGTAGCAAAGGTGTAGGTCAACATGGCACAATTGCCACGGTGATATCTACCCAAGGAGGCTCCATGCAAAGGCACAGAACTTTATTAGAACCTCAAGCTCAGGCACCAACTCCTGAGGACACAGAATTCTAAGCATAACAAGATAACCCTAATGTCTTGCCAGTCCTGAATCCTTTAGATCACCTGCTTTTTAAAACTTTCCCACAAATACCCTTTTGTTGAAATCTAAATAATAAATGGTGCTGTAGGAACTCTGGATCATTCATCTTCCATCAGGGGATGATGTACCATCTGGCACTAGCTTTTTCTATGTGTGTCTGTTTTTCTTTTCTCAATGCCCCATCACCCCTCCCCAGCTTCTGAATTAACAACAATAACAAAAAACAATTGAAGAATAGATCTCATGTTTAAAAAAAAGTGAGGGAGACCAACAGAAAAGAGGCAGCAGCAACAAAGCTGATGCTTTCTACTTTGTAAAGGTAACTTGTTTCTCTAATTTCTGTTTGTTAAATATCATCATTCGCTATGCCACACACAGAATTTCACAATTTAGTTCAACCTACATCTTAAATTTCATTAAATCCTATGTTTATGTTCACCGCACTGATTATGGCTTCCCAGTCTTATCAAATCATTTTTCAGCTCAACTTTTCCAGTGAGGCCTTGCAAGACTTCTAAGTGCATTAACCCTTGCCTTCCTCTAATTTCTTTTCTTCTCTCTATCTGTATAATGAGATCATAATCTAATGCATGACTTTATAATTACCTTTGATGATAGATGTTCAACTTATGAAAGGATTGTATCATAATGCACAGGAGTCTCAGAAATACCTGAGTTCAATTCTAGGCCATTGTCTTCAGAAATTTGCATAAATCTTGAGTATTAGCTGCCTGATGTAAAAAAATGGAGAAACTTATAATTATTTACAGTTTATAGGAGGGTAAAATAGACTTTCTATATAATACTGAATGTGTTGAAGTGGAGCTATGAGTAGTGATAATGATATTATTAACTGATATTATTGAAAATTGATAATTAAAGCATACTATGTGCTTAAAATTAAATCCTTTATTAATAAATTATCTTTACAAAACTTTTATAAAGTAGGCAATAGAACCAGACCTATATTCAATTAAGTCGATGAAAATACAGTTCTTATGAAGGTAATTTCTTTGTCCCCATCCATAAGGCTAATGTTTTCTTATTTATTAAATATGTTATTTAATTTAAATTTCGTAGCTCCAGTTTGTGGGGATATAATCTCACAAAAATCTCCTGTTTATAAAATATCTGCAGGGCTCAATATGCCACAAATACCTCTGGAATATATTGATAAAATAAACTATTTAAATTCATGCAATTTAAAAGCATGTCAATTTAAGATACTTAAAATATCTATAAAAGAACCATAACCTGAGCAAACAAAACACGGTCAATGATTGATAAAGCTGATATTTCCAGAAAAGTTTTAGAATTCAGCTGTACTATAAAAACGGAAATCAGAATCACATTCAAATATTTAATATTTTCTCTTCAGTTTAACTATTAAGCGAGTTTTATAATTTTTTTCTCTGAAAACAGTACATAATAAAGGCCTGTACATGAAATAATTAATCCATATGCCCATGTTCCATTGTATAAGTCAGAAAAACTCAATTTTTATCTAGGTCATATATTTTATATTCACCATACAGTAGTAATTCATTCATTCATTCATTCAGCAGATAGATGTTTAACACCCTTCACTGACTGCAGTTAGGCAATCATTTACTCAGCTCTTCAGATGCTAAGGACAAGACAACCATGGTTGCTACTTTCTCAAGATCATATTTCTATGGTCCACCTAAGTTACATTGTTTGTGTTTTCCTAGAATTTCGCAAAATATTTCTTTGTTTAGAAACAAATTTGCTTTTAATGATTAAAAATAATCTGCTATATCAAACAAAGCATGATTTTCCAAATAAAGTTTTTCCTGTAAAACACCATATTGTTTCTGTGTGATGTTAACACACGCTTGTATTTTCGCTTTTGTTTTTAGTCTCAACATTTAAAAAGCATCCTCACAAATCCCAGCCAGTGTTCTGTCATTTCTCAAAATGTTCTACATATTGTGAGGCTGCACTCTTTTGTAAAATGCAAATAAAAGCAGATAGGAAAATATTCTGAAGAAGATGCACTACATAAGTATGTTTTCCTTTTCCAATACAGTAGTCAGGAATATATAAATGGGTAGAATTGCCTCTGTTTAGAGAAATAAAGGAATATATTGGAGTCAGTAAATGCATTTTCTTTGAGTAAAAGGGTTATCACACAGATATTTGTAACTTTAGAGATGTCACTGCTGTAGCCTCGGGTTTTAAAAGGAATTTCTGTGCTTTGAAATGAAGCCAGCTGAGATTCTGTCTCACTTAATGTGAAAAAGAACGACTTATAAATGAAGATTTAAAGTACTTGAGTAAGCTTTGAGCTAGTCAAGCTGAAACTAAACTCCCATCAGGCCTAGCAAAGTTCTCACTGCCTAAATGTTTTCTGGTTGTGGAGGATAAATGACAACAGGGACCAGCAGTAAATTGGCTTATCTTTTCAACACGAGGGATGAGATAAATGAAATCTAAGTGTCAGAAAACAAATATAACTTGCAAAAAATCACATTCATCTTTAGGGTTCAAAATTTTTTTGATAATGTAGTGATTAGACCATGGAAGAATAGACATTATATGGTATTTACAATGTTACAAAGTTTTGTTTGGCTTTTATCAAAATTTATTTCACCCCTTAAGGTCAAGAATAATGGAATATTATTTATATTTCTATTGAGTTCTCCTTTCTTACTTTTTAACTGAAAAAAAAACTAAAGAGAAAAATTCATATGCAAAAAAGAAAAAAATTCAAATCTATAATAATGGTTTAAAAAAGTCTTGCTATTTTATTCATACATTCAATTAATAGACAAAGTCACATTTATTGCTTGGTGTTTGCAGAAATACCATTCAGCTAAACCAATTAAAACTGGTTTAGGCTCACCTTTTTGTTGTGTTCTCAACAGGAAACCCAAATTATTAGTCAATTAAAATACGAGTTAAAAACATATTTACTGAAAACTAGATGTGAGAAAAAAATGTGCATTCACCAAATTCAAACACCCTTATTATAATCTACCTTATAAAGTACAGGTGATATGGTATGTTATAAACACACAATAAAATGTTTTCAATTGAACAAATACCCATAAGTAAGATGCTCCTCAACTTACAATGGGGTTATCTTAAGTTGAAAATTTATTAGTAAAATATGCAGCTAATAAACCTATCCCACCAAACATCACAGGTTAGCAACACAAGGTACTCAATTGTCCTCTCTGGAAGTTCTGACTTGCTGTATTGCCCCATACTAAGAGAGAAGCACATACTGAACCACATATTGATAGCTTGAAAAAGACCAAATTAAAAAAGCCAGTATAGTTTCTAATGAGTACACATCACTTTTACACCATCATCATTAGTCTAACCATTGCAAGTCAAGGACTGGATGTATAATCGAGAATATAATTTTTTTAAAAGGCATTCTATTCTCAATAGGTCTTTTGCCATTTGTATTTCTGAATAAGACAGAAATTGTCACCAAGATTATATATTAAGTATGGGTATGTAGTTTCATGGTAAAATGTTTACTTAACATGTTCAGGGTCCTAGGTTTCATCCCCAGAACCAAGAAGAAAAAAGAAAAATATGTTGAAATCAATTCCATGCTTTGATAAATAGCATAGACTAAGAAATCATACTATGTAATATATAGGAATGATTTCTATAGTTGTTTCAAATAGAGTAAAAGACATTGATACGAAAATCATAGCATGCTAAAATTAAATGATACATAAATAGTATAGTTATGGGCTTAAAAGACAGTTGTTACACTGCAAAATAAAGAATTATACTTGAAGACAGTGATTCAATTGACATGAGAAATTCTGAAATTAACCATGAGATTATACGTGTTTTGACAGGTTCTTAAATATGTTGGATGGGCGTGGAATATAGTAGTTTTTCCATTAAGTGGATGGAATGGACAAATAATTATTCAAAGGAAATGGATCCTTATTTTGGATAATGTAACATTGTTGCATATCAAAATATCTCTGAGCTGCTATCCATCAGAGGGTTTGCTATTTCCCATTACAACATACCATTATTGAGAAGAGAAGAAATAAGATATATGTTTTAAGAATAAAACTGAAACAAATTGATAAATATTTCAAGAACAAAAGACAGACTGGCAAAGAAAGATGCAATGATGATTATCCCATTTTCTGCTGTAATTCTTGTTTACATAAACAACTGGGTTTAATAATTCTTTTTTTAATATTTATTTTTTAGCTGTAATTGGACACAATACCGTTATTTTATTTATTTATTTTTGTGTGGTGCTGAGGATCCAACCAAGGGCCTTGCATGAGCTAGGTGAGTGCTCTATGGACCATCTCCTATTCCATATAGAGCTAATACATTAGATTTAATTATAACTATGTTATGTTTACAATGACCAGATATGCAGGATATATAAGAAAAAATAACATTATCACTTCATATGTTTAATAAAAGCATTTTAATAAAAGTCATTTCTGGTCATCAGAAATGACTCAAATAATATTAAAACTAATATGAAAAAGAGATAAATAATATTAGACATTATGGCATTAATTTGCAGATCAGATAAAGCTCTGGGTCAATAATTTGTCCTTATTGCATCTTTATTATGTGAATAAAGAACAATGATGCAAGCATTTGTCTGAAAAAATTCTGACTTAATTACAAATTATTCTAATGAAGAACACAAAGAAATATATAAAGCATTTTATGATATACACAAATTTTAAAATGTCATGTTCTAAACATACAAAATAAAATCATGGAATCTGTGTCACATATTGATAGCCTTGAGGTCTGCCTCAAATAATATGATTCCAATATTTGCATAGTGAATGCTTCCAATACAAAGAGGTTTGTAAAAACTGCAAAAAGTGATAAGAGAGCCACAAAATCACGTTGTGTTGTGGTCAAAACAAAAAAGAAAAAAAAAAAACTTTATTACAGTGTTTCAAAGGTTATTTGATTTATTCCGTGTTTGCTTTAAGATATAAGGAAACTTGCCAAATGATTTGCCCAGGGTCTCATCCTTGTTCAGGGACAAAGCTGGAAATCCATTGTAGTCTTTATTTATTCTATGAAATCAAAGGAGTCTTAAAACACCTGAAGGCTGAAAAGGAGGAGGTGTTAATTGGTCTTGTTTTTAATCACTCCAGGAACACAATTAGAAAAGTGGAATAAAAGCAGAAAATTAGGAGGACACAGATATTACTCCAAATATGAGTAGATTTTAAATGACCAAACATAAAATGAGATACCTTCTGAAAGTATTAAATTACTCCTCACTGGAGTCATTCAGGCTTAAGAGTGATAAACATTAGTCATAGTGCTACAGTTGGGATTCAAGGAACATTGGGATAGTTAGACTAAATGAAATTTTATTCTTAAAAGTCTTAGAGGTAATAAGAACTAGTCTTCTAAAGCACAATGGGGTGACTATTTTTCATAACTTATTATATATTTTGTGCATAACTATAAGAGAGAACCTCTAAAGTTTCAAACACAAAGTAATAATAAGGAGACAGAAATGTTAATTACCTGATTTCAAAATTTCAGTATATCTCAAGTATGCATAGTTATTATATGTTAATGAAGTATTTAACAAATACATTTAAAGAGATGTAAAAGTTAACTAGCCTATTTGTTCAGTAGAAATTACTTATATATATCAAATTATCACATTGTATCCCATAAATATACTCAAACTAAAAATTAATAAAATATTTTAAAAATCAGTAATGAAAAGCATGTGCTCAATAGGATAAAATTTGGAGAAGTGACAAACATCCACTGACCACTCACTTTAAAAACTTTGTTCTCTATAATCTGAGAAACTGATCGAATAAGTCTTAGTGTAGGCCTTGAAGTTTGAGACAATATAACAGTAAAAACACTTTTGTTAGCTGAGTGTGGTGGTGCATAACTGTAATGGCAGCAGCTTGGGCTGAGACAGGAGTATCTCAAGTTGAAAGCAAGTCTCAGCAACCTAGTGAATATGTAAGAAACTAGCAAGACATTGTTTCAGAATAAAAAATAAAAAAAGAGCTTATGATATGGCTCAGTGGTTAAGTGCCTCTAGGTTTAATTCCTGGTACAAAAACAAACAAACAAACAAACAAACAAACAAACAAAACAAAAAAAAACCAAACCAAAAAAAGACATTTTTAAAAAATATTTTAAATGTGATACAGAGCTATTACAAATTAGAAACCAATAAACCATTATGTGCCTGATAACATGTTCTAAACCTAGGAAGTGACAATTAAGTAAATGGAATGGCAGATGAAATGTGATGTCTACAAAAATAATGAAGGAAGAGAGTGGTCCCTCCACATCACTCAATTCTCTATTATGAATATTCCAACAGGTCAATTCATTTATTGCTTGTTTTAATTTTCATCATTCCATCTAAAAGTTGAGTATACATACAATGTTGAGAAATGTAGGAACATCTAAATCTGAAACAATAAATGTCCACAGATAAGTAATAGCATTTATTTATGGTGTTCTGTGTGACTTTCCTATGCTTTCTGATGTCTTGATTTGTGAGTTGATGACTGTGATCTTAAGTATACTGTCTTGATCAAAGTGCAGAGCACCTTGTCTGCTTTCTGGTTTGGAGACACAGCTCATCTTGACCTTGCTGTCAACAGGAGTCCCTCTTTGGGCAATGGCCTAGTTTGTCACTATATAGCAATTCCTGGTTACCCACTTGGCATTTATGTTAAGTTTTCTGATTAGAGCCTTGTGTTGACATTTCCCCAGACAATGCTCTAGGTTACTCATTAGCACCAGTGCTCTTTAACCATGATCTAATGTAAATTCTCCAAGTCTCCCAGTTGTGCTGTGGTATTCTAGTGAACTTGAAGCAACTTATTAAAGGAGCAATTGTTTTATCTAAAATTTTACTGCAAACCATTATTTGAATACATACTATTTCCTCATTGAAGTAAAATGTTTTCTTTAAAACAGGAAAAGAAAAATAAGTTATATTTCATTATGCTTATAAAATTAAATGGCATTATGATGCACAGAAAAAAACTCCCTTTAAAACATTGCAATATAATTAAAATTAATGTAAATTGCACTAGAAGATTTTTGGAGATATTCAATTTCTTTTCTATATTTTTAATGACTTTATGTAAATATATAGCTTCCATTTGACCAATTTAAAAGTGAGTTGACTTGTATTAATATGAATTTGTGTCTCTTTGAGGCATACTATTCATTCTCAACACAGTATTATGCACTATCATCATATCATCATATTTATTCTATGCTGATTTACAATATGACAGCCCATACTCTAAAATCTATTAGCAATTTAAATATAGTGAGGAAATGTTAGAAAAAACAAGTATTCCTTTCATTTTTCTTCAACAAAGACGCTTAAGGATGACAATGGCCTTTTCACTCTTTAATGTACCTATAAAAATAATCAAGTATTAAGAATGCATGTTTCATTTCCTTTATTTAAATTCCCTCTAAGGTCCCAATTTGTGTACAAGCCATAATGATAAATAAAGTAACTTTGAAACTTTGAAAATGAAATTTGAAGAAAGTTTAACAGTTTAAGCTTGATTAATTTCATGTAGATTAATTAAAACTTAATATGTTGTATTTAAAAATTATGATTGCTGGAAAATTGTCAACTTTCAAGTAAAGCATATTTTAATAAAATTATAATGACTAAAGTCTATTTATTTCCAGATTACTAAAATACATTTTGCTTTAAACATGCTACTAATTATATACATCTAAGTTGCTACATTAGGATCTGATATTTTAAATATGATTTAATTTATAAATAAATTTTTAAACTACACAATTGCATTTTTACTATAAACTGAATTGAACCCAGCAAAAAAGAATGTAGAATCTCAAAAATTGAAGGACACATGAGAAAACATTTTAAAAATAATCTATTACTTCAACAAATCATGAATTTGTTATATACAACATTCACAAAAGGGCCATCAGGTTTTTCTGCTTTTATATCTCTCTATTCATGATGTTTTATAAAACAGTATTTAAGTTATTTAGAGAATCTCCAAAAACAATGTTGGGTAATAATAATATTAATTTTAAATTCTCACTATATAAAATGGAGTCTATAATTTTGGTGGTTATAATATCATTATATGGGACATACACATAAATTATTTTTGTCATTCTGAAAACCTACTTACATTTTCTTAAAAATGCTTTCTGATTATTTTTTCACTTATTGTTTACATAATTATTTATTTGACCATACATTTAGGAAATTTAAGACTGCCTATTAATAAAACTTTTAATAGATAGAGATATCGGTAGTCTATATTTCTTATTATTTTGTTTGTAGGAGGTAGTCACATTTTATGTAGGAATCTTGCTTTGAAACTTGATCTGAACTTGGGTGGGAAATCACTATAAACACTATGTTAAAGACCATAAGAGGAAGGGTGTTTTTTGCCTCCCTGCTCTGTCTGATTCTGTCTGAGGTCTAGGCTCCTTCCTGGTCTCCAGAATCCGGGGAGACTCAGAGAAAATGTCATGGGTGTATGATTCCTCTTTGAGGAGACACCATGAACCTAAAACTGGAGGTTAATTGTCAGGTTATTAGAAGAACAGGAAAACTATTGTGTTTGTAAAGATTAATTAAAGAGCAAAAGTATTTGCTCATACCTAAGAGAAAAGCAATTACCTTTACAAGCTAAGAAAACAAAACAAAACAAGAAAGACTCAAATGTTGATTCCCAGGTGACCTTGGTAAAGCAGAGTGAAAGTGATAATAGCATCAAAGGTGTTGGATATTAAAGATGACACAGCAGAACAGTCAGAACATCCTGATCTGGAGCAATCACAGAAAAGTGACTGCCTACTTAGTGAATTCTGGAATGAACTTTTGATCAGAGGAAAATTAACCAAAAAATATGTCCTTATCCAGTGTGTGTGTTTATGTGTGTATGTGTGTGTGTGTATGTGTGTGTGTGTGTGTGTTTGTGTGTGTGTGAGAGAGAGAGAGAGAAGGATGCTCAAAATTTTTGGACCTAAAAATAATATGATCTGCAAACCTATAAGTTTGGTCAATTTTTTTTCCTAATACAACTTCCTTTATATATATATATATATATCATATTTTTCCAGCTCTTCCTGTGTCTTTTTCTTATTACGTTTAACTTTATTTGTAGCTTGTGCAAACTTTTCTAATTTCATGTAACGAGACATTACCACTCAACTTGTTTTAGTTTTCTGTTCATATAGTGTCTATTAAATAAAAATGAAATGTGCTTTAAACACATAACCATATTTGCTTCTCAAATTCTTTGTTCAGTTGTATAATAACTGTTTTACACAATAGACAACTGTAGGAATTTTGTGTTTGGGATTGGGGGTCTACAAATTTCGTGATTGTGATACGCTTGGTGACTAGGAAGATTCTGTGCAAAGACACAGAATGCCTGGCTGCTAGGAGATTCGTAGCTATGGGGAAACTCCTGTGCAAAATCATGGGGTGCCTGGCTGCCATAGCATTGTCCTTCAGAAGTTTACCCTGCTTCCCAGACCTAGGATGCCCAGCCTCTTCCCTCTGAGGTAATAAGACAACTATGTAGGCACTATCTGGTCTCCATAGTGATGCCCCTGGACAATGGGAGCCCCATTTTTGTTCTTACCTGGACCTTATCTCAGTTAGCTAGGACTCAGGGTTAAAGAAGTACTAATTAGAATGTAGTTTTGGTAACTGGAGGTATGTGTTCTTTGAGTTAATAACCTCCCAGGCAGGGAGGAGCGACCACTTCACTTCTGCACTTCTTCTTCACCATTTCCGTTCATTCATCTCTGCTCCTCCTGTCTGTCTGCTTGCACTTTTTGTGTCTCTGTCTGTTCTTTGTGGGCCTCCTCACAGGCGTTCTCTACAGGTGTTTCTTTACAGACAACTGATGTTCAAGGTATTACATCATCTTGCAAAACACATATCTAAGTGAATAGTAAAGATAACATTTGAAACCAATATTCTGTTATTTTTGTCCTCCTGTTGAACAGATGCTGATATAATTACAAAGTGTCATTCTTTATATTTGATGCTTCAGACATTTTATGCTCACTATGTGTTGTATGTTATGCCTATTTCTTTCCATTTACTTTCCACCGTCCTTACCAAACTGGGATATAAAATGTGAAGAATCTTTAATGTCACCCTCTATTATATAAATATGTTTCTACAGAGGACAAATAAAGTTAGCATTTTCAACTACTAAGACATAAAATTGTCTCACTGAGACATATTTTTTTTTAAATGTCAACACTTAAATGTAGAATTCTCCAGTCTTCCAGAAGCCTCAAGCTGACTTATTCAGCTTTGATTTTAGCCTGCGTACCCATCCTAGGATACAACTGACTGGCTCTTGAAGGCAAAAGAATAAGTGAATTAGCTTTTTAAATCTAAGCAATTGGCTTTTGTTTGGAAACAACAGCTACTGAGGTAACCAAGATAGTTTGATGAAATGTTTCTAGGAACAGTGACAGCAAATACTACATAACTTTATAATATATAACATTTCTAGAGTAGATACCTGAATGATAACTGAGTAATTCAGGGCATGTTTATTTTCCTATGGGTTTTAAAAAATTAATTATGGCAAGTTATGCTTTTTAATCAGATGTTTTCATATATTAACATTTAATGTAACTATTCATGTGGCTGGTTTGGGCCATTATTTTATTTTTTACATACTACTTGGTTATTGTACAGATTATAATTTATATCCTTTATGGTTCATGGGTCAATTATAGTTAATAAAATATTTCAAGAAAATATTTAGGAAAATACTGACATTGCAAACATCTGTATTTTGTTATAAGCTGTGCAAGATAATGTAATTTTTACTGCCAGTCTTTCTTTACTGCCTATCAGCATTGATCTGGGGTAATTTTTTTTTTTTGCTTGAAGATTTTTTTAGCTCTTCTTATAATATGGGTCTGCTAAAAACAAATGCTTGTAGTTTATCTAAACATATTGTATTATTCCTTTTTGTTTAAATGTATTTATTTTGTACAGAATTCAAGGTTGACCTATTGTTTTCCAGTTGTGTATACTTTAAGATGTGTCTCATTCCTATGACTTTGACTTCTGTAGTTTATTGTGAGAAGTCAGCCATTAACTTGATTTTTGTTTCCATATATGTAATATTGCAGTTGACTCCTGCTGCTATTAAGAGACTTGGGCTTGGAACAGTTTTTGTTATTCCTCAGCATGGGTTCATTTGTATTCATGCTACTTAATATTTGAGAAGGATGTATCTGCCAATTTTTTTGTGTCATTAAATTTGGAAAATCCCAAGTTTTTTTATTTTCAAAAAAAAACAAAAACAAAAAACTTCAGTGCTGATCATGAAATTCATTTGGAAAAATAAAAGCCCCAGAATAGCCAATGCAATCATCAGAGAGAAAAGTGAAGCAGGAAGCATCACAATACAAGACTTTAAATCATACTATAGAGCTATAGTAGCAAAAATGGCATGGTATATGCACAAAAATAGACATGAAGACTACTGATACAGAATAGAAGACACAGAGACAAACCCATAAAAATACAGTTATCTCATACTAAACAAAGGCACCATAAATATACATTGGAGAAAAGATAGCCTCTTCAACAAATGCTTCTGGGAAAACTGGAAATCCATATGTAACAATATGAGATGATAACCCTTTTTCTCATCCTGTACAAGTCTCAACTCAAAGTGGCTCAAGAGCTAGGCATTAGACCAGAGACCCTGCAGCAATTAGAAGAAAAAGGAGGCCCAAGTCTCCATGATGTCAGCTTAAGAACTGAATTCCTCAACAAGACTCCTAAAGCACAAGAAGTAAAATCAAAAATCAATAAATGAGATGGTATCAAATAAAGTAGTTTCTTCAGAGCAAAGGAAACAATCAAGAACATGAAGAGAGAGAGAGTACACAAAGGAAAAAAAATAACCACCTGCACTTCAGAGACAAAATTAATCTCCAGGATATATAAAGAACTAAAAAAACTAAACACCAAAAAAAAAAATCAATAAGTGGGCAAAAGAACTGAATAGACACTTCACAGAAGAAGAAATACGAATGGGTCAACAAACATATGAAAAAATGTTAAACATCACTAGCAATTAGAGAAATAAAAATTAAAACTACACTGAGATTGCATCTCACTCTAGTCAGAATGACAATTATCAAGAATACAGTAAAAATAACTGTTGACAAGGTTGTAGGGAAAAAGGTACACTCATACATTTCTGTTGGGACTGGAAATTGGTGCAACCACTCTGGAAAGTAATATGGAGATTCATTAGAAAACTGGTAATGGCACCTCCACTTGACCCAGTTATCCCACTCCTTGGCATATACCCAAAGGACTTAAAATCAGCATGCTGAGCATTTTTTCATGTACTTTTTGATTGACTGTAAGTCCTCCTCTGAGAAGTGTCTGTTCAGGTCCTTGGCCCATTTGTTGATTGGGTTGTTTGTTATCTTATTGTCTAATTTTTTGAGTTCTTTGTATACTCTGGATATTAGGGCTCTATCTGAAGTGTGAGGAGTAAAGATTTGTTCCCAGGATGTAGGCTCCCTATTTACCTCTCTTATTGTTTCTTTTGCTGAGAAAAAACTTTTTAGTTTGAGTAAGTCCCATTTGTTGATTCTAGTTATTAACTTTTGTGCTATGGGTGTCCTATTGAGGAATTTGGAGCCCGACCCCACAGTATATAGATCTTAGCCAACTTTTTCTTCTATCAGACGGCGTGTCTCTGATTTGATATCAAGCTCCTTGATCCATTTTGAATTCACTTTTGTGCATGGCGAGAGAAAGGGATTCAGTTTCATTTTGTTGCATATGGATTTCCAGTTTTCCCAGCACCATTTGTTGAAGATGCTATCCTTCCTCCATTGCATGCTTTTAGCCCCTTTATCAAATATAAGATAGTTGTAGTTTTGTGGATTGGTTTCTGTGTCCTCTATTCTGTACCATTGGTCCACCCGCCTGTTTTGGTACCAGTACCATGCTGTTTTTGTTACTATTGCTCTGTAGGATAGTTTGAAGTCTGGTATCGCTATACCGCCTGATTCACACTTCCTGCTTAGCATTGTTTTTGCTATTCTGAGTCTTTTATTTTTCCATATGAATTTCATGATTGCTTTCTATATTTCTACAAGAAATGCCGTTGGGATTTTGATTGGCATTGCATTAAACCTATAGAGAACTTTTGGTAATATCACCATTTTGATGATGTTAGTTCTGCCTATCCATGAACAGGGTATATTTTTCCATCTTCTAAGATCTTCTTCTATTTCTCTCTTTAGGGTTCTGTAGTTTTCATTGTATAAGTCTTTCACCTCTTTTGTTAGGTTGATTCCCAAGTATTTTATTTTTTTTGAAGATATTGTGAATGGAGTGGTTGTCCTCATTTCCATTTCAGAGGATTTGTCGCTGATATACAGGAATGCCTTTGATTTATGCGTGTTGATTTTATATCCTGCCACTTTGCTGAATTCATTTATTAGCTCTAATAGTCTCTTTGTAGACCCTTTTGGGTCTCCTAGGTATAGAATCATGTCACCTGCAAATAGTGATAATTTAAGTTCTTCTTTTGAGAAATGCAAATCAAAACCACCCTAAGATACCATCTCACTCCAGTAAGATTGGCAGCCATTATGAAGTCAAACAACATCAAGTGCTGGCGAGGATGTGGGGAAAAGGGTACACTTGTACATTGCTGGTGGGACTGCAAATTGGTGCAGCCAATTTGGAAAGCAGTATGGAGATTTCTTGGAAAGCTGGGAATGGAGCCACCATTTGACCCAGCTATTCCCCTTCTCGGTCTATTCCCTAAAGACCTAAAAAGAGCATGCTACAGGGACACTGCTACATCGATGTTCATAGCAGCACAATTCACAATAGCAAGACTGTGGAACCAACCTAGATGCCCTTCAATAGACGAATGGATAAAAAAATGTGGCATTTATACACAATGGAGTATTACTCTGCATTAAAAAATGACAAAATCATAGAATTTGCAGGGAAATGGATGGCATTAGAGCAGATTATGCTAAGTGAAGCTAGCCAATCCCTAAAAAACAAATGCCAATGTCTTCTTTGATATAAGGAGAGTAACTAAGAACAGAGTATGGACGAAGAGCATGAGAAGAAGATTAACATTAAACAGGGATGAGAGGTGGGAGGGAAAGGGAGAGAGAAGGGAAATTGCATGGAAATGGAAGGAGACCCTCAGGGTTATACAAAAGTACATACAAGAGGAAGTGAGGGGAAAGGGAAAAATAATACAAGGGGGAGAAATTAATGACAGTAGAGGGGGTAGAGAGAGAAGAGGGGAGGGGAAGTGAGGGGAGGGGGGATAGTAGAGGATAGGAAAGGCAGCAGAACACAACAGACACTAGTATGGCAATATGTAAATCAATGGATGTGTAACTGATGTGATTCTGCAATCTGTATATGGGGTAAAAATGGGAGTTCATAACCCACTTGAATCAAAGTGTGAAATATGATATATCAAGAACTATGTAATGTTTTGAACAACCAACAATAAAAAAATATCAGCATGCTGTATTGACATGACCATATCAATGTTCACAGCAGCTTGATTCACAATAGCTAAGCTATGGATCCAACTTAGGTTTCCTTCAACAGATGAATAGATAAAGAAAAGGGGGATAATATACACATTATAATATTACTCAGCCATAAAGAAGAATAAAATTATGTCATTTGCCAGTAAATGGATGGAATTGGAGACTATCATGTTAAGTGAAATAAACCAATTCCAAAAAAAAAAAAAAAAAAAAAAAAGGCCAAATTTTCTCTATGATATGTGCATGGTGACTCACAATGCGGGGGTGTGTGGAGATTCACTTGATTGGACAAGGTGGAGTGGGGAGAAGGAAGCGGGGATGGAAATGAGAAAGACAAAATAAATAGGACATAATTTTCTTCTGTTCAGATATGTAGACACCACCAGTGTAACTCCACATCATTTGGGACCACAAAAATGGTAATTTATACTCCATGTATATATATATATATATATATATATATATATATATATATATATATATATATATATATATATGTCAAATACATTCTACTGTAATGTGTAACCGAAAAGAACAGATAAAAAAATTTAAAAAATTTTTTTGAGGGCTGGGGATGTGGCTCAAGCGGTAGCATGCTCGCCTGGCATGTGTGCAGCCTGGGTTCAATCCTCAGCACCACATACAAATAAAGATGTTGTGTCCACCGAAAAATAAATATTAAAAAATAAATATAAAAAAATGTAATGTTACATATATCATATATTAGTATGTGTGTATATATATGTATAGGTGTGTGTGTGTATATATAATATATGTATATGTATATATTTGTTCCATTCTTCATCTTTCCATCATTAAAATTAGAAATATGTTGAATATGGGATAACTTCTATCAATATGTCTTCATATTCATTTTCTGTGCACTTTTCCATGTATGTTCAGTTGTTAAGTTCAACCAATGATTTTTTTCTAATTTCCAAATTTGTGTTTGTAGTTCTATGACTTATTAGACTTATTAGCTGCTGGGATTTCCTATCTCTGCTGTATTTTATAACATGTACATATGAAGGAATGCTCATAAATAAATATGCTCATAAATAAATATGCTTGCTCATAAATAAATAAATATATATATATATATTTAAAATATTTGAGGATAGTTATAATAGTCATTTGCAATACCTTGTCTGTTAGTTTCAACAAGTGGTTTAGTTTAGGTGCACAACTATGCTGATTTTCTTTTCACTGAATGTATGCTACATTGTCAGGCAATATTGGATTATATTGTATTCATTATAAATGTGAATTATGGAAATTCTAAATTTTGTTATTTTTCTCTAAGTGTTGTATTTATTTATTTTAAAAATATTTATTTTTCTCAATTGTAGTTGGACACAATACCTTTATTTATTTGTTTATTTCTTTCTTTCTTTCTTTCTTTATATGTGGTGCTGAGGATCAAACACAGGGCCTCACAAGTGCCAAGTGACCACTTTACCACTGATCCATAACCTCAGCCCTCTAAGGGTTATTTTTAAACTAATTATTTCTGGGTGTTCACTTACAAATTCCTTTTTCTTGAGTGGCACCTCTGACATCAACTCATATTTTTGCCATTACTTGAATTGTGTTGAGTCCCTTCAGCATGTTATGTGGGTTAATAATATGTGGGTGACTTGAGTTTTGAGATCTCCTCTTTGACACTTTCTCTTTTAATATTTCCCACATTCTCTTAAAAAATCTTTATTTACTTCCTCACTTCACTTTATTGACTTCTTACATCAAACATATGTGGTTCCCTGTCACAACTATGTGAGAGGATCTTACAGTTCTAAGAATGAATCTAAAACCCAAAAACAATAAGTTACTGATTTATGGTTCAATTTCCCCATCTCAGAAAGTCTCTGCAACAGAGTCTTCCTACATCTGTCCACCTTCCTTACCTTCAGACAGTTGCTTTGTGTATTGTCTATATTTTAATATTATTTTTAAGGAGGATTATTTATTCCATTTTTACTGTAAGTGAAACATTTATTCCCTTTCAATTTGGTGCAATATCCCAAATAAACTCAGGCATTCTTCTTACCTAAAGCTCTCAAATAGTTCATTTTAAAAGAAATAAACTTCTAAATTTCGTGTTTGGAATTTAAGCTATAGTAAATTCATAGCATCCATAATGCACAACATTTCCCAAAGCAGTTTGAGTCATCTTCTGTGAGGAAGATCCCTACAAGAAAACTTTCCTGGGCTGGGGATGTGGCTCAAGCGGTAGCGTGCTCACCTGGCATGTGTGCGGCCTGGCTCGATCCTCAGCACCACATACAAAAAACAAAGATGTTGTGTCTGCCGATAACTAAAAATAAATATTAAAAAAAAATTCTTTCTCTCTTTAAAAACAAAAAAACAAACTTTCCTTTCAAACCAAGACTTTCTACTCTCTTTTGCCTGTCATGGCACCTGAAAAGTTCTATTCTCTTTTCACTCCATTGCTATTGTTAACTCAGTCACTATCATTTAATAATTGGTAAATAAGTTCTGTTAATCGCCAAATTCATGGGAAAAAAACATCAACAAAGATTTAAGCCCTGAATTCTGTTGTTTGAATTTAACTTGGCAAACAGTTATGTAGGCAAATAAAGTAAAAACCAGTTGTAAAATTGCTGTCAAGCAAGGTAAAATGATTACTTCTGTTTTGAGGTGAGAGGTAAAGTTTTATAGATGATAATGTCACTTTCATTGGGTTTTCAATTATTACTAGGTATTACTATGTTACTATGCAATATTATTAAACATACTATATAGGTACTCATATGTACAGATCATGATTGCGGTAAAGCACTGTCTTAACAAAAATGATGCTACATACAAAAAACATTTTTTTTCCTGTTGTTTTAAACTTATTTATCTCTACTGTTCTTTCCCATTCTTTTTGTAAGAAAACAAAATTATCTAGCATCTTACTGTTCATATTTTGAAAGATGTTTATCTTTTCCAAAAATAGATGTCTTCTAATATGTCCAGCATATGAGGATCACAGAAAGGATTTCAAAGTGGTTTTACAGCTACAGAATGAATATGGGAAGTGAAAATTGTTCACAAAGATCATCTACTGCTTTCAAAGAGTAGTTATAGGGACCTGAACCACATCAATGTGAGAACTGAAACTTCAGAATGTTTTGGGAAAGTATAGCACATATCATTGAATGCACTAATTGTCAGTGAAATGATGTACATGTAGGAAATATTAATCAAATAAGACTTTCAAAATTTCATTATTGTGTAATTACTTTAGATAGAAAAAAAATTGTTGAGTGTGGTGTATGTAATATAAATTATACAGTATATCAATTAGGAAAACCAAGTAGACAACAAAATACTAACTGGATTTATGTTTTTATTTTTGATAATTTTACTTTTCCTCTTTATGCCTTGCCTTAATTTTTTAGGAGCACCTCAATCCATGTTAGTTTTGTTGTTGTTGTTGTTTTTCCCTCAAAAGCACTGAGAAAACCACCTTGCAATCTGTGGTAAATGTATCTTAACTTTTGCTCTCTTTTTCCTTGGAGAAAACCACCTTGCAATCTGTGGAAAATGTGTCTTTATTAACTCTCATTATCCTTTTTTCTGGTTCAAAATTATTTTCTCAAAACATTCTATATGATTTGCATGCATTTTAAATTTAATTTTGAACTCACTGCTAAAATGGTTTCCTCATCTACCGTGGCAACTTAAACTACTCTATTGCCTCAATATTAACTATATTTTCTTATCCCAGAAAGCATTACTTACTTCCAAACTAAATCTTATTCATTACAGTACCCATGGGGTGTTTTCAGTTTTACTTCATATGTGAAATTACTCAGCCTCAGCATTTTAGCATCTTGTCAAAGGCAGACCTTTGACAACAGGTTTTGTGATAACTACATTAGCTTGCTTTCCATTGCAACATGCCTCCTCTAAGGTCGAATATTTGATTATTTGACACATATTTGACATTTTAGTTTGTCTGCTGCCACATAATAATAATCCTGAACCTTACTGAGTATGCAAAATGACAACCTAATCATATGAGCTATTTTGCTATATTCATTCTTTGAAATACAGTCAATCAAATATAATCTTTGAAACTATCCTTATGACAGATATTCAAAGTTATCTAGGGAGAAGAAATATCACCTGACTCACTGTAATGATGACCTGCTTTAATAATAAATAAATCATACCCAAAGAAAATGTTCAATACATGAAATTTACATCTTGCAATTTTCAATTTGAGACCATGGCTCAAATCCATATTAATCTTCAGGAAATATTTAAAGAATCTGAGTATTTAAAACATAAAAACAGAAAGATTATATTTTTCTTTTTAAAAATATTCTGAATAGGAAATAGGTCTATGTAAGTCAGTACTGTGACTTCCCAATAATTAAATTGAGTTATTAGGCACAAAACCAATATAACATTTACAACTAAAAAAAATTAAAAATGAGAACTTCTTCCAAAAAATGCTGAATGGCCCATAAAACTAAGTAATGTTATAAATATAATTCAATGAATAGCAAAAATTATATTTTTAATTCAAATATACTTACATCAAGATAATGTCCAGTAATTCAGTTAAATTATTATAATTTAAAGAGAGGTTTTCTTAATAATGTAACCAGTGCAATTTCTAGGTAAAAATATATAACAATATTTACGATTAATTTACTTAAACCTCTACTAACATCAGTGGATATCACTTTATGAATTTTGTAATAAGAAACAAAAGCAAGCTCAATGAAGCAACCGTTTTTACTATTTGCAGAGAGCGAAATGTTTAGCAGTAAGTAGTCATTTGTATTACCTTAATGTTGTCCTTTACAAAGCATTTGTGCTATATGTTTTTAGTTTTTGCTTCATCTATGCTATGCAAATATAATCATTATACAAGTTTGCTGACATGTCCAGGATGTTTATACACCTTTCAAGTTGGGGAAAATAAATTTTGATTGCATGCAATATTAATACGAAAATACTGGGAAAATTGTTCAGCTAATACAATGATCATAGTAGAGATTTTACAAAACCTCAGTTTTTCTGTTGTAAATCTCCTATTCATTGTGTTCATAAGCAGAAATATGAGGTATGAAGTGTTCCATCTTTGGAAAATGGCTCTTTTTTTTTGAGTTTTAATTTTTTTATTTGTTCTTTTTTAGTTATACATGACAATAGAATGTACTTTGACATATTACACATACATGGAGTATAACTTTCCATTTTTGTGGCTGTACATGATGTGGAGTCACACTCGTCATATATTCATATATGAACCTAGGAAGTAATGGCTGATTCATTCTACTGTCTTTCCTATTCCCACCCCGCCTCCCTTCCCTTTATTCATTTTTGTCTAATCTAAAGTACTGATCATTGAATTTTTAATTTTAGTTAGCTTATATTTTTATATTTGGCTTGATTCCTTTTCAGATATACTATGTAACTTTTTATAATCTTATAGGTCCTTTTAATTTTGTCACTTATTTCTATAAACATGATAAGTATAGTAGTCTTCTGACCTTGGTCTGATGGCTAAAGTCGGTGTAGGTCAATTCCTTCTCTATGGCTGGTTTCCTTGATTCTTCCTATCTTTGCTTGGATGACTGATCATCATCCTGAAATCATTTGTGGGGGAATTCTTTTAAGCATTCGACAAAGTACAGCATCCCTTTATGTTCAAAACTCTAGAAAAACTAGGGATAACAGGAACATACCTCAATATTGTAAAAGCAATCTATGCTAAGCCTCAGGCTAGCATCATTCTGAATGGAGAAAAACTGAAGGCATTCCCTCTAAAATCTGGAACAAGACAGGGATGCCCTCTCTCTCCACTTCTGTTCAACATAGTTCTCGAAACACTGGCCAGAGCAATTAGACAGACGAAAGAAATTAAAGGCATAAAAATAGGAAAAGAAGAACTTAAATTATCACTATTTGCAGATGATATGATTCTATACCTAGCAGACCCAAAAGGCTCTACAAAGAAACTATTAGAGCTAATAAATGAATTCAGCAAAGTGGCAGGCTATAAAATCAACATGCATAAATCAAAGGCATTCCTGTATATCAGTGACAAATCCTCTGAAATGGAAATGAGGACAACCACTCCATTCACAATATCTTCAAAAAAAATAAAATACTTGGGAATCAACCTAACAAAAGAGGTGAAAGACTTATACAATGAAAACTACAGAACCCTAAAGAGAGAAATAGAAGAAAATCTTAGAAGATGGAAAAATATACCCTGTTCATGGATAGGCAGAACTAACATCATCAAAATGGCAATATTACCAAAAGTTCTCTATAGGTTTAATGCAATGCCAATCAAAATCCCAACGGCATTTCTTGTAGAAATAGAGAAAGCAATCATGAAATTCATATGGAAAAATAAAAGACCCAGAATAGCAAAAACAATGCTAAGCAGGAAGTGTGAATCAGGCGGTATAGCGATACCAGACTTCAAACTATACTACAGAGCAATAGTAACAAAAACAGCATGGTACTGGTACCAAAACAGGCGGGTGGACCAATGGTACAGAATAGAGGACACAGAAACCAATCCACAAAACTACAACTATCTTATATTTGATAAAGGGGCTAAAAGCATGCAATGGAGGAAGGATAGCATCTTCAACAAATGGTGCTGGGAAAACTGGAAATCCATATGCAACAAAATGAAACTGGATCCCTTTCTCTCGCCATGCACAAAAGTGAATTCAAAATGGATCAAGGAGCTTGATATCAAATCAGAGACACGCCGTCTGATAGAAGAAAAAGTTGGCTAAGATCTATATACTGTGGGGTCAGGCTCCAAATTCCTCAATAGGACACCCATAGCACAAAAGTTAATAACTAGAATCAACAAATGGGACTTACTCAAACTAAAAAGTTTTTTCTCAGCAAAAGAAACAATAAGAGAGGTAAATAGGGAGCCTACACCCTGGGAACAAATCTTTACTCCTCACACTTCAGATAGAGCCCTAATATCCAGAGTATACAAAGGCTCTTTTGTTTAAGGATCGGAATGGTAATACTGCTTGGCTAAACAGTATTTGTAGAATCAAAGAACAAGATACAATCTTGGTTACATCTAAATCTTTTGTTTTACAGCTTTTGAAATTCAGAAAACTTAAAAGATTCTTTCTGTGAATAACAAAATGGGAACCTGAAAATCTATCTTGGTGTGTGCAGCTATACATTTCACTTTCATCATTATACAGAATATTGAGTTTTTAAACAAAGATGAAATTTTACAGATTTATTACTGGAAAATTACTGAAGTTATGTAGTCTTATTCTTTTGACCAATGATAGGATTCAACTTCATCTTCTGTAATTTAAGGAGCTTTTCAGAGAGAAAACCTATAATTTCTTCACAGTGGCTATTTACTAGTCTTTCACATAATATGTTCTAGCTGCTCTCTAAAGCAAAATTTGTAACCACATATATAAATTTATCTTAAAAGTATTTAAAAATAAGCCATGGAGTTTCAAATTGGGGGTAGCACATTTCATAGCCATTTCATAGCAGAATTTTTACATTTTGGGACAAGGAGTTGTTTATTTGGAAGTTTCTTTAACTTTCTCTTTTTTCTTCACATCATGTCGTTTTTTTTGTTTTGTTTTTTTTTATTTTTTATTTTTTAACTCTTCCTCAAAACTTTGTATAATTGAATGAAAAGAAAAAAAAAAGGAAGAAAAAGGTGTTCAAGTTGTTTGCCCTACTGGGAGCTACGGGGTAGACAAGGCAATTTACCATTTTTGTTTCATTTCTTCCTGACAAGTTTATTACTGGAAATGGCTGGAGGCCAGCAGCATCCATGTTATGTGATTGGTAATACAGAAGAAATACTAAAATTTTTCTGTTCTGAAAGTCAGACTCCCCTGTGCAGGTGTGATTGAAGAAACTCTATCAGTGGAAGCTGGGCTATGTTTTTGGTTTCAGATGAAAGAAAGAGTCTAAAGAATCTGTGGGAAAGTTCTTGCTCTGCTACATAGAGTCATCTTCACTTGTAGTATTTCCAATAATAAAACGAGAATAGTAAAACATATATGATCCAAATATTCAGATCAAAAATATATGTGTATAATGTACATAAAACAAGGAAACTAGAAACATTAAAAGCAGGTTTACTATTATCAAAACAGATATTCTATATATTCCCATTTTGCCAATTTTTCTAGAAAGTTAAAAAATAAAGGCATTGAATGAAAAATACAAGAAAGCTCTCAATGGAAGTGACCCTTATGAAAGGAAGCAAAATAAACTATATTTATATGACTCAAAATGAAATTCAGGCATTCTCCTTCTGGAAAAATGGGAGTTCATAACCCACTTGAATCAAAGTGTGAAATATGATATGTCAAGAACTATGTAATGTTTTGAACAACCAACAATAAAAATTTTAAAAAAAGAAACTTTGGAAATCTTTTTTGTTTGTTTGTTTTCATTTCCCTAATGTGATGTTTCTGAGTGATTGAAAGGATCATATGAAAAGCGTCTAGCCTTGCCTGTGTCATAGAAAACTTCACTGAATATGGAGTTGGTATACTCTATTTCTTCAAAGATATTAATATTAATTTAGTAGATGAGACTGTCAGTGGTGGGCTATTTCTTGGCTGTAAAGCTCCTCTTCTGTTTGTTCACATAGCTCTCTGCACCCTGCACTCCCTCTTCAAATGATTCCATCCACAGTAATAGCTTCACAACTAACTCCAAGTTGATGCCTCCCTAAAATAGAGCACTAGCCCTGATGCTCCTGTATAGTTTAGTCTATATCAAAACATCTTCACAATATTGCTAACACACTATTTTGGTCTGCTACTCCAACTTGAGCTTCCCTTATCTATTCCTGAAGTATACTTTACTTGGGTGCTTACCTTTTGGCACCTTTATGTGTGCTCTTCCATGGATTCATATGTTGTACAGCCCTCAGATTACTAAAATATCAAGAAATTTGACTCTATAATTCTTATTCCTAAATTTGGACAATTAATTTCCATAGTAAAAAACAAAAATAATTTTATGCAAAAACTTGTCACATACCTTTATAAGAATATTAAGATCTCAAAAACCCAGACCATAGCTACTTGTCCAAGTTCACCACTGTTTTTCAGTTTTAATTTAGCAATAGCAGAGAGCATTTTTCTCTCTGTGATTGAATTCATGTCCCAACTTCTGCTTTACCTTATTAATTGATGTATCTGCTCTTGTCTAATAAGGCTTAAATCACATTTATTAAGTGTTTTGTCACATGCCTTCAATAAAAATACTGTGAAAAGACTAGAGAAATGTGAAAATCCATATATCACACATTCTCTTTTCCTTAAATTATATTCATACTCAAGTCATACTCTAATACTAATGCTATTTAGAAATAATTAACATTCTTTGATTTTATTAAATTTTAAATTTAAATTAAATGTGTTTAACAGATATATGGAAACAATAAAATTACATATATTAATGGATTGTCATGTGATGTTTTAATACATGTATGCATTGTGTAAAGTTTAAATTAGGTTAAAACCCTCTATCTCCTCAAACATCTACTATTTCCTTATAGTGAAAAATTCAAAATTCTTAGTTTTTTTAAGTGCATAGTACATTATTATTAGAGCCACTCTAGAGCTACTCTAAAAGCAGACTGACATACACACCACTCTTATCCACTAAGAACTATCTTCAACACGATATTTTATAAAAAAAATATGTATTCATCCATAGTGTTTCCTTAGAAAGTAAAATTAAAATATATAGAGTGTAGGATATCATATGACAAAGTATGTAATTCTAGCACTTGAACCCAAGTGTTTCCAACTTCCAAGATTTACTTCCTAACATTGTATTTATTATACACTCTCTTCCTGGAATTACTATGTCTGCCTATCTCTTCCTTTTTTATTTCCTGCTAAATGTTTGAATAGTGGCTTGATCTGTACAATTAAAAACAATATATTACAGTAAACAGTCACCTTGTGGAAATCATACCCAGAGTGGTCTATTCTCAACCTGTCTTTAAATAAAATACTTACAAATATACATAAAACTAATACATACTTTAAAATACAGTAAATAACAAGAATACTAGTTCATAATGTGCTAAACATTCACATAGTCAGTATGATTGTATCACTAAACCTTCATCATCTACCCAATTACAGCAAACACAAAAAGTCAACATTCTTGACTTCTAAATAGACCTTCCACTCCACATGGAATTGTGTGATGTGAGTCACAGATGCATGATTCATGGAAGATGAGTATTTTTTTTTCCCTTGAGCTGTCTTGTGGCTACAGGGAAGAGAGAAGGGAATGAAAATCCAAGAAGGTTTCCAGAGGATATGCTTTATGGAGCAGGACCTATCCTAGCACAAGGGCAGCTCCAGCTATCTGAAGCAAGATGCAGGCATATGGAGACCCAGGAGGAACTGGCCATGCTACTCATTCCCCACCAAGGATGATTCTGCCATAAATCCTTGTGGTGGTAGGAAAAAAAATTTGGAAAATAATCAGGAATGCAAATAAATTTAATACCAATCATATGAAAAGAAAACAAGAGATATCTAAATTTACTTCTAAGAGTATAGTTTATATATCTGTATCAGGCAGAAGGGAATTATGACTGAAGTGGTTTGAAAAAGAAGGTAAATTTACACTTTCGCAACTCTATGTTTTATTCTGAAATTCATTTCTATAGCAGATTATTTCTTGCAACTGTGTCTCTTTGTTCCCTCTCTCAGTGATTTAGGAGCTTACGCGGGCATTTCATTCCCTTACCAGAATTCAGGTTTTCTCTTCTTTCAGGAAATTGGAAAAAAAAAAAATCTTGTTCCCTTGATGTAAGATTTGCCCATTAGAGTTGCTTTAGCCAGTTATATGTGGGTAGAGAGATATGAATCATTTTCAGAAAGAAACACTTAACTGCTACATTGACACTCTCTGATATTCACTTCTTCAGCTCAATGGCAGCAATAAGCCCCTGAGATTGTAGGTTGTTCCTATACGATTACTTAGCTTAATCTAAATGATCCACAGGCCAAAACACTTTTGTGAAAGCTGCTTTTTATAACTGGAGCTTTTTACCACATCATCGCAAATTAGACAAAGTGCTTTCTAAGCTATTTGTGCACTATCATTTCCATAATTAAAAGAGGTATAGGGCAAAAGTGTGTAGATGGTCACTTTTGCTGTCCTTAATATTAAGGGAAGAGGAGAAAAGCTAGGCATTGCAGGGCAATATGATCAGCAAATGCTGAGTGCTATGGCTTTTCACTCTCCAATTATGTAAAGAGAGTAATTTACAGACTGTTTTACATTACCCAAAATATCTGTCCCTCTGATCAGTCAAATGAACAGGAATTTCCATGGATGAGTCCTTCTTCACATGACTCACAGGAGGAAATAAAAGGCATTAAAGAGAAACTAGTCAGGTTATTTGAACACCAAATTACTATACAATTTATATATATATATATATATATATATATATATATATATATATATATATATATATATATGCTCAAAAGCAAGAGCATCATAATATATTCTCATGTTTATAGAAAAGAAATATAGTGGGAGATTTCAAAGGAAGTCTCTCACACAAAAAAAATATTATAATGTTGCAGGCACTGAGAAATGCACTTGGGATACTGCTGTGAATAAGCAAAATGGGATCTGTTTTATCATGTGGGGAAAAAATCTGGGGTGGGGAGATTAGAGGGGATGTAGTGAATTATTTAAGAGGCTGAAGGAGATAAAATAATGACATAAAAAAGTACACAACACATGAATAAAACAATTACAGACAATAATATCTACAAAGAGGTAATAGAACTGATAGTGTGAGGAAGAATAGGGAAGGATTGTGATAGTGATACAGACTAACATTGAGAGAAATCTTTCAACTCGGAGAAACCTCTAACAGATTTGAATGATTTGAAGGATTTAGTGTTTTAAAGCTTTGTTCTCTATGGTGAGCTTTGAGTGGCTACAGTAGAGGCAAAGGAAATTTTCTAGTGCAAATGAAGTTTTTGGAAGCTAAAAGAAAATGTGTGACATGACATGGGAGATAGGAACTCTGCCCACTTTTGACAATGATGGTAGTCATATGCTCAGTACCTCCTGAGGCTTCATTTAGAAAATTTAGACAAATTATAAACTCTGTCCCCTACACACAAGGGATTATTAACATGGATATGTTCCCTACACAGAATTTGAGCCCTTTCAGAGTCGTGTGTTTTACACAGACCGACTTTATCTCCATCTCTGTACTTATGATCACTGAGAGTTGTGTCATCTGAGTGCTCAATAATCAGCATATATACAGTGTTTAGCTCAATTTGATATTTTGTATTTTATTCTGGCAGTTTTAAAGCCACAAGAGAGTTTTAAGCTTGGAAAGATACATTTTAATAGCACCAATGAATCTAGATTTTAATGGACTACTCTGGCTGCTTTGGGATAAATGGATTAATAGAAGGCAAAAATTATAATAGGGTGACCAGCTGGAAGTCTGTTGTAAAGATTATAAATAATTAAGTTTCCCAGGTGTTTTAAGGAACAAAGAAATAACTGATAATTCTATGCTCTACCAAGTTGTCATTGAGATAAAATTAATAGACTGTATTCTAAGATATAAAATATTTAAGTTTAATGAATAAATTTAAAGTGTTTAAATAAAAATTATCTTGTAAAAATAGAGTTTAATCTTAAAACACAGCCAGAAAAAAATGGGGATGAAATAAGGGAAGAAATAATTACAAATTAAGCAAGCAAATTATTAATAACTAATTTTTTATATTTTCAATTATTATTTATAGGAAAAACAAATTATTTAATTTTTTGTAAAGTTGAATTATATAATTAAATAATTGATTTTCTAAGACTTGATAAGCTGTAACAGGTGGACTCTACCATCCCCCAAAAAACTTTGGAAATAGTAGCATGCTTGCAAATTCCATTATCTGTGCTAAACACTGTGAGTTATTTCCAATGAATGTCATCATCTTGTACCAAAACACAAGGAGCTACCAATTCTAAACTTTAACACAAGGAGGAATAATAATATAACTAGTGCTTATACTATCCCCAAAACCAATAATCATATATCACTTTGAGTCTAGTTAAACCTGAATCATTGCCAGATGTCCACACATTAGTGTTCATCATTCATACAGACATCCATTTCATTCTCCTGCGACTCCTCTCCACTCAACCTATCATGCTCACACACTTGCAGAGTGCCCCATTGGATCTCCTTCACACTAGTAAGTATTCATTTTCTCAGTTTCTTAGCCTTTTATATTTGCCTATTTGCCTTGAATCAGTTTTTGTCAACCCTAGATTTGTATTGCAAATACTCATGGATATTAAAAACAGAAAAAATCAAACTCCTCCCCATATTTAGGTCAGAAACCCTAGCAGTGGGCCCCAAATATTACCATTTTTAAGCTCCCCAGGTATAAAAATATGCTTCCATAAAAATACAGCTTTACAGGAAAGCTCCCAGGAAACCACAAATGACCTTCTTGTCACTGTGATAAGTTTGCATTTTCTAGATTTTTTTTGTAAATAAATTCATATAATGTGTACTTCTTTGGCTGGTTTCTATCACTTAGCATAATCGTTTTTAGAATCATCCATATTGTTGTGTACATCTATTTTATTTATCCTACTCATAAATACTTGGGTGGTTTCAGTTTTGGAGCTATTAAAAATAAAGGTGCTATAAGAATTGATGTAAAATAAAGATACACATATACGGGGGCAAGAGAGGGAGAGCGAGAGAAAGCTAATTTTCTTGAGAGAGCATGTTTGCTCTGTAGTCTTCTAAAGTTGCCTCTAAAGCCTTCTCTTACCCATCGCATGACAGGGACCAGAGCCTGAGTAAATGCCCTCATGATTCATTATAAAAGCTTCCAGATATTTCTACTCTTTTCTTTCAAAGGGAAAAATAAAAGTCTTTGAGGTACATATTGCTTCTCTATTCCACTGTGCCTCAAACTGTAATGTGAACTGTATGAGGTTTTCTTTCAAATGCAGTGCAGACACACAGATTCAGTAGGTCTACAACAGAGTAAGGATTCTGCAGTAAAAACCCAAGGCCTTCAGTGCTCTTGATCTACAGAACATATCTGAGAAGCACAAATCAATTTTATCCTCTCTTCCACCGGCTCCCTGTTCACTTTCCTGTTCTTTTGTTAAAATTTAGCTCTGGTTGAAAGTCTTTCTTCTTTCCTTATCTCCTCTCATTAATTCCAGTGATAGCACATATCACTGTTAACATTCTAACATTCTTTCCTCCCAACTCCTCAATCCTTGCACCTTACATTTCTATTTTAAATATTTGATCTTCCAACATTCTGCATCATCCTGTGCCCCCAAATCCTTATAGTTCCCTTCATATTTTAATGTTCACTTCTCTAATTCTATGAATTCATGAAGGTACTGATACTTTCCTTTCCAAGATTTTCTCAGAAGCTTCACTCTTGGCATTATTGGCAAAGAGGAGAATAAGGCAAGAATACTATATTTCCTTATATCTGCAGTGAGCAGCTAGTCCAACAATTACTAAATATTTTGGTTCATGTGACTCTAGTCAGCAGTCATAATACCAGTACATATTGAATGTGACTGACAGAACATATAGACCCAGTAAGGGAACAGTTTTTTCTGTTCAAAGGTAGGGATATAACTTGTATTTCTGAAAAAAAAATATAGAAAAGGTCAGGAAGGTTTGTATTTTATTTCCGTTGAGGTCAAATTAAGCTGTCTATTACTTAAATTTCTAGTCTTGTTATAAAACCCTAATTCTGGTACCAGGATAATTATCACTAAGTTTTCTTGTGTAGCTCTATGAATTCTTGTATTTTATGACTCCTTTATTAGAATTTGAGAAAAAAGAATTCAGTGCTATCAAGCTATGATTTTAAGGTAGAAATTAAGATTACCTTAGGGGTAGATTTAGGAGGTGAGTGCTTAGAGAATGTGTACACATAAGTGATCCACCTTTGGAGTACATTCATCTCCTCAGGATCTAATCAACAGGGATTTCTTTTTATTGTATTCTACCATTTTTCATTTATGAATATAAAATAAATTTCTGCAGTGATTTGGAGTTTTAAAGCTATTAATGTTGTTGTTATTGTATCTCAAATCCATTGACTAAAGATCAAAGCAAAATACAATTTATTTAGGTAATTTTCACTTGCTGCAAAGTCTCAGCTTTATTGATTTCTAATTATTAGTCACCTGGTTGTTCTATATAGCTAATTTATTTTTGTTTACAACCTCAAAATATAAATAAAAACACTAAAATCAAATATTAAAAAAAACAATTTTCACAGCATTCATTTTGCCTAATATTCATAAAATTACTTAAATCACCACAAATATACTTAAAGTTAAAAGTAATCCTTGAACCTCAGTTTTTAATTATGTGTAAAATAAGCTTTCATATAATGTTAAAACTGTTTTTTTTTGATATATATATATTAATTATGTGTAAAATAAGCTTTCATATAATGTTAAAACTGTTTTTTTGATATATATATATATGTATCTATATATATATATATCAAATATATATATAAATATATATATATTTTTTGATATATATATCAAAAAAACAGTTTTAACATTATATGAAAGCTTATTTTACACAAAAACAATTTTGATAATTTGATATATATATATCAAAAAAACAGTTTTAACATTATATGAAAGCTTATTTTACACATAATTAAACATAATTATATATATATATATATATATATATATATATATATATATATACATATATATATATATATATATATCTCACATTTTCTTTATCCATTCATCTACTGAAGGGCATCAATGTTGGTTCCATAGTTTAGCTATTGTGAATCGTGCTGCTATTGAACATTGATGTGTCTGTGTCCTTATAGTATGCTGTTTTTAAGTCTTTTGGGTATAGACTGAGGAGTGGAATTGATGGGTCAAATGGTGATTCCATTCTTAATGTTCCAAGGAATCTCCATACTGCTTTTCATATTGGCTGCACCAATTTGCAGTCCCACCAGCAATGTATGATTGTGCCTATTTCCCCATATCCTCGCCAACAATTATTGTTGTTTGTATTCTTGATAGCTGCCATTCTGACTGGAATGAGATGAAATGTTAGAATAGTTTTGATTTGCATTTCTCTAAATGCTAGCGATGGTGAACATTTTTTCATATATTTGTTGATTGCTTGTATATCCTCTTCTGAGAAATATCTGTTCAGTTCTTTGACCCATTTATAGATTGGGTTATTTTTTTTTTTTGTGTGTGTGTGTGTGTGTTTAGCTTTTTGAGTTCTTTCTATACCCCCAGAGATTAGTGCTTTATCTGATGTACAAGTGGTAGAAAAAGAAAATGTGATGTATATTCACAATGTAATATTATTCAGCAATAAAAGAGAATAAAATCATGGAATATGCAGGCAAACAGCATTTGCTATAAACATGGATGTGGCTGTGTCTCTGGATTTGGAGAATATAATGCTAAGTGAAGTTAGCCAATCCCCCCAAAAAACAAATGCTGAATATTTTCTCTGATATAAGGAGGCTGATTCATAGTTGAGTTGGGAAGGGGAGCATGGGAAGATTAGGTGAACTCTAGATAGGGCGAAGGACAGGAAGGAGAAGGGAGGGAGTAAGGGGTAAAAACAATGGTGGAATGAGATGGACATCATCATTACCCTAAGTATATGTTTGAAGACATAAATGGTGTGAATATAGTTTGTATACAACCAGAGATATGAAAAATTGTGCTCTATATGTGTAATATGAATTGTAATGCATTCTGCTGTCTTATATAACAAATTAGAATAAAAAATTTCAAGAAAACTGTTTTTAAAGCTATTTCATATTCAAAAATAAATAGGTTACAGATATTAAAATATCAAAATACAAGAAAGAGAAAAAAAATCCCAGAAAGGATGATTTAACAAGAAAAAGATTAAATAAAGCACAGAATAAAATGAACAAGAATGTGTCTTCTAGAAAAACAAGTAATTCAGATTTGTCCAGAGTAACTTGGATTTACATGATACATAAGAGGGATTCCAAGAACACCTTTTTTTTTTTTGCCTGATTATCATGTTTCCAGTTCAGGAGGTGTCTTCTAGATGGGGACCTAATTAGACTTGGACAAGATTTATGAATTATTTGCTTTGGATTGGTAGACTACATTTGCAGGACTTACAACCAAGAAGAATGAATATAAATAAAATTAAATTTAGGTCAGGCTTTTGCAAACTAAAATTATTTTCCCTAATTTTGTTCTTTAACCTTGAGTAAATCATCTGAAATTTTAAGCAACAGTTTTAGAAATAATAAAAAGTGAATAATAACACTTTTCTTGCCTTTAGTGAGCAATAACGCAATAAAGTATTCACCCATCCGTTCAATCATTCAACATAATTTGAATATGTACTGTATTATAGACATTATGGGCACATAGTAGAATAAAGACATAACTATTGATTCACTGACATTCCTAAAAATTTGAATGCAAATACAAATGGTTATTTTATGAGTACTTACAACAATATCATGTCTATTTTAGTTAAATAAAATGGTTACATAAATCAAAGAACACTTCAAAGCAATTGTGCTTTGAAATTCAGAGACTTCTTGGCTAAGTGCCAGGTAAAAACCTTTTCTTCAACTGGAAGAAAAATAGCTATATAAACATTAATAAAGACTGCACATCTAATTGTACATGATTAGCATCACACCATATGTGCGACTGCGTACCATGAATCAAAATGCATTCAGCTGTCATATAGGCCTAATTAAAATAAACAAATAAAATTTAAGAAAAGATTGTACATATAAAAGTTATATCTTCTGGAACATAATATTTAAGAAAATATTATTTTCTGAAAAAGATCTTTTAAAGTAAGTTACAAAAACAATTAAGGCATTTATTCTGTAATTTTATTCTGCAAAAATAATTACCTTGTATTTTGTTTTGTTAAATTTGGGTTCTGCTATTTTAACAGAGCCTATTAGACAATAGAGAAAGTTACTTCACAACACCATAAATGAGAAAAGTTGCAATTAAATACAATTAATTGAATTAATTTAGGCATATAGATATATTAGGGCATTTTATTTTCCAACCAAGAAAACATGTAATTAAATGTTCTTCCAAAGAGTTTGACCTTCTAAGACAAGTTATGGTATGATTACTGCTCAAACCTGTGGGATAATTGAGGTTGAGAAACAACACAGGAGCAGATTGACAAATCAGAATTGGTGAAATATTTATTACTTTAATGCCTTAGAAAAAGTTCAGATAGATGACTGTCTTGGCTCTCCTAATTTTTATTTGCTTATTTTACAGACACAAATATACATAAAGTAATGTGGTGAGGGGAAAAAAGTTTCTCACAATTTTTGATCAAGAATTTTCCTAAATTCCAACTGGTGAAAGTAATTATTTTATTGAAAATATCTTAATGTTAAATTTAACGTCTGAAGCCAAGGCAAACACATAGATCATCTACATATGCAAACAAATAATTTCATGACTGAACTAGTTACAGATAGATATTTCTTTTGTTACAATAAGAAAAGTTGTAGATCTTTATTTCCAAATGGATGAATTTGATGCATTAAAAATCTATGTTATACTAAAAAAATGTGATTTGGACTCAATCATCTTTAGATATTTGTAAAAACTGATAATTGCACATATTTGGTTTATAATTCATATATTATAATTTATATATTTAATGTGATCTGTGCAATTGGAACAAAAAGAAAAAATGATTTTATATTTTAATTGTACTTAGGCCACATTATGTCTGATGAATAGTACAAATATCACTTCCCTTGACTTTATCATTTTGCATTGAAATAGTGACACATTAATAGCTAAATGCAAAAGTTTTCTTTCCAAAAGCAGCACTGTTTTTTCATCGGAACCACACAAACTTGTACATCTCTGGAAAACAGCAATGACCGAGAACTTAATTGTTCCTGTAAATGCTCTGTGAAGTGTTTGAATAGGTGTAATTTATTTACTTAGAAATTACCCACACAGATGCTCTCACCCATCACACACCTCCTTTGTATTCAACTATGATTTAATGTTTTCTTGTACAAAACTAGTCCAAGCCAATTAAAAAGCAAATAAATAGTCACAGTGGAGGGTAAATTGCCTTCTCTGCCTTCATGAAGCATGTGTGCACCAGTAAGATAAGATATTGTCAATCTGTTAAAATCTCAGGGAATCCATCCTCCTTCATCACTAGTAGAAGAAAAGCTTTTACACTTTGAAAAACCATGGAGGGTCATTTATCTAAGTTGTGGCAAAAACCTAAAGGGCAGGAAGGCCATAGTATGTCTTGCAATACATTAATCTTGACTTTAAAATAATGAAGAATGTTCCAAAGGTTCACTGCTTAAACATTCTGTTTGGGATTTAATTCAACCTTACTTTTCACTTTCATGTATTAGAAACAGAATAATATATTATGTTTCCAAACATGAAGTAAAGACAATAGCATTAGAGTTGTCAGTGTAGCAAATGCATGCATGTAGTCTCAGTGAAAACATTTGCTGATGTGCCTACTTCAAGTGAATTCATGCTATCACTTCCTTGTCACTCCTCAACCTCACTTGTTTAGAATTTTTGTTTCCATTGTATGGAACCATGATCAGTATCATGATTAAGATATTAATGACATAGAATGATAGAAACATTAATCAAACTGTTTCATGTCAATGTTACCAATGCATTTTTAAGAATATATGTATAATATTTGCATATTGAATTGTTTAATATTATAGAATAATGCTTTTGTAATAAAAATTCTGACTATAATTTCATGTTACTGATGACTTTTAAAAGTCTCACTCCTCCCTGCTCCCTTACTGCCCAGGTCTTCCATAGCTAAAAATGAATTCTAGGTCTTTCTTATTATGGCACAGGTGCGAACTTCAAACCATGCAGACACCTTCCCATATATAGGAATCCTCATTCTGTCCCAACTCCCTAATGTAAATAGAGCATGTCAGTCTCTGAGTTTTTATCAGCTAAGGAATGCCCTCCTCTTCCCAGAGAAGCCCATTATATAAGCAATAAACCTTTTTTTGTAACTTCTTGGTACACGTACATTCTTCCTCTGAGCATCTTAACCAAATATGCATGATTTTGCCTTGTATGTGCAGTTAAGTCTACAATAGAATTATAATTTAAATTTGCTTAAGAAGTGGCTGGTGAGATTATAAAGTGTTGATTCCTAGATCTGCTTCAACTTTGTGAATTGAAAGAATCTAATGAGACACCAAGAAGTAAAACATTTTTGCAAGATTCGCTACTTACACCAGATTTTAAAAAACAAGATTTTACTCTGTTCCTTTGGGAATGCATTTATTCTTTCATCTAAAGATCTGCTTTGCCTTATGAATTATTCTTTCACTCAGTGGCTGAAAACATTATGTCTTTATTGGCAACAGGTTGTGCTCCATTTACTTCTATCTTAAGAGTAATGAAGTAAAACTTGGTAGATATTAATAACAATAATAAACAAAAAATATCATCATGGTCTCTAGTGTCAATATTTAATAGTTTTGACAAATTTCTGGTTTATAGCCAGAGTTAGATATGGATCCCAATAGGCTGCTTGAATTTTCCATCACATCTAACTCTTTCATGTATGCAGTTTCCAAATGCCAGTTAATGGACAGGAACCTGGGTAACCACATCAGCATCACATGGGGAAGAAGTAATATTAACATACAAATATTTTTAGCCTACTCAACAGTTAAATCTGGTGGAGGTCCTACAAATAATTATTTTTTTGAAGCACTTCTTCAAAATTCCTATGCAGACAGTCAAGTAATGAAATACTAGTAAGACATGTGTTCCTGACCTCAGAACAGGTTAGAGCATGATAGCTGCTATATGCAATGCCAAGTTATATTTCCATCTGGGGTAGCAAGTCAACTGATGAAAAAGTGCTACTATTCCAAAAAGCCTGGGGAAGTTGGTGCTCAGTAATAAATGGATGGGTTCTCTCAACCAATACCTCTCAGCTAATGGGGGGTAACATGCTGAAAGCTGTTGTCCTGAGGCTTTTTGAGTTATTGTTAAGAGTATGACTTGTGATCTATCACTATAGAGGACTCAGTTTTAATGCTATTAGCAATCATGTGGTCCAGTAAATTGACAGAAAAGGGAACACTTTGCTAGGGAATGTCTGAAATATTAGGAATTGTCCCTGAATTCTATTTTATATTAGTATTCCTGATTCTAGAATCATTCAAATATAAGTAGATGCCTTTGTATATAATTAATCTAGGAATTTACACCTACTACAAGAAAAAGTCGGCCCAAAACTACCATGTCTGATTAGATCCTGACTTCCTTGGCCAGACTCCTAAAGCTGAAGAAATAAAAATCTAGAATTAATAAATGGGATGAATTCAAACTGAAAAGCTTCTTCTCGGCAAAGAAAATTATCAATAATATGAGAGAGAACCTACAGAGTGGGAGAACATCTTTGTTACATGCACATCAGATAGAGCACGAATTTCCAGGATATATAAAGAACTCAAAAAACTTAACACCAAAGAAGACAAATTACCCAATCGATAAGACTAAGGAACTGAAAAGACACTTCTCAGAAGATATATATTCAACAAATATATGAAAAAATGTTCAACATCTATAGTAATTAGAGAAATGCAAATCAAAACTACTCTAAGTTTTCATCTTACTCTTGGAAATTATCAAGAATACAAGCAACAACCCCCAAAATCCAAAGGTTGAATGTTTTCTCCGATAAGTGGATGCTGAAGCATAATGAGGAGAGGGCAATGGGAGGATCCGAGAAACTTTGGAAGGACAAAGGAAGAAAAGGAAAGGGAGGGTTATGGGGGTAGAAAAGATGGTGGAATGAAATGGACATTATTACCCTAGGTATATGTATTATGGCACAAATGATGTAACTCTACTTCATGTACAACCAGAGAAATGAAAAATTATGTTCCATCTGTGTACTATGAATTGAAATACATTCTGCTCTCATGTACAACTAAGTAGAACAAATAAATAAATAGATTTACAAAAGAAGAATACAAGCAACAATAAATGTTGGCAAGGATGAGGTAAAAGCTACACTCATACATTGCTACTGGGACTGCAAATTAGTGCAACCACTCTGGAAAGAAGTATGGAGATTTCTTAGAAAACTTGCAATGGAACCACAATTTGGATAGCTGGCTATCCGACACCTCAGTCTGTACCCAAAGGTCTTAAAATCAGCATACTACAGTGTTGCAGCCACATCAATGTTTATAGCTCACAATAGCTAAACTATGGAATCAGCCTAGGTTCTCTTCAATAGATAAATTGAGAAAGAAATTGTAGTATATATACACAATGGGCTATTATTCATCATTGAAAGAGAAATCATGGCATTTGCAGGTAAATGGATGAAGTTAGAGAATATCATGCTAAGCAAAGTAAGCCAATCCCAAAAAACCAAAGGTAAGAGGGGAAGGGGAGGGGGCGAGTGGGTAGGAAAGATGGTGGAATGAGTAGGATATCATTACCCTAGGTACATACATGTATGATTGCCCAGTGGTGTTACTCTACATGGTGTACAACACAGAGAAATAAAAAGTTGTGCTCCCTTTGTGTATAATGAAACAAAATGCATTCTGCTGTCATGTATAACTAGTTAGAAAAAAATACATTAAATTCTAAATAATCAAAGTAAAAAATGTGAAAAATATATGCAACATAGTTCTACTTGAATCACTTTCCTTGTGGTGATATTATCAGTAATCTAATACATTTTTACAAAACAGCCTTGGGGCTACACAAGTATTTAGATAGTATACTGAGATGAAATAATATTTCAATTCGCTCAAATAGTAAGTATATCCATATATATGTAGATATATGATGATAATATAAGAATAATTATCACACAATAACAATAAATATGTCATCAATATACACCCTTAATCAACATAAAAGTATTTTTCTTTTGTGCATTTTAGAGAAAAGGAACTAATCTCTAAAGCAACTATTAAAATTTCAACACAACAAAAAAATACAATTAGTAAACTACAGAAGAGATCAAACAGTCAATAGAGTAAACATTTGCAACATTTTCAATCTGTAATTATAAATTGAAGGCACTAAATGATTTAAGCATTTTCCATCTGAAATTCTGCACTGTTGGGACTAATTATTTAATAACATGATTAATGGGATGTCTTATATAATTATTTATAAATTAGGCATCACATTTGTACACTAGTTGTTAGTGAGGTAAATCTTTAATCAACACATTAAGTTTACTTCTATTCAATGCAGCACATACAGTCATAAATAAATAGGTTGCCTAGTTCAAGGAAATAATAACCTTAAAAAATTAATGAGAATCAATGAGAAATCAATTCTCTATTCAGAATTCTACTACATGTTTCATATGTGGATATAAAAATTCAATTATGTTTCATATGTGTATATGAAACAGGCACACATGTATGTGTATGTGCATGTATACATATATATATATAATCATAACAATTGTAGTATATAATGATATATTTTATTTGTTCACAAACAACTCATGAAGGGTAAGAGTAAATTAATTAGAAAAAAGTAGATATTAAAGTAGTAAAATTTAAAAAGTTAAAGTATGTAAATTTTATATAAAAGTATATAAAACAATTAGCATCTACATTCTAACAGAGGAAAACTGTGCTTGCCATTTCCCTTGGATACAGACATTTTCTTTACAATCTGGGTCATAAGGAAGTCTGGTTTTTGCTCTGGAAGGAGGCAACTATCTCTGTATTTTGAGACTATAGGCAAACCTACCCTTTATCCATTTATAATAGTACTTGCATTTCTAACACTGTTCATTCAATAAACATTCTTCAAAATACAGTACAGAAAAGAATTTTTTTCAATGTTTCTGGTTTCAAGACATTCAGTTAGCTCAATAATCTATGAAAAATTATTATCCAACAATATACCGAGAGTATATATTTTACTTAGTAACATAAATGTTAAGGCTGACCATTTGAAATTTCTTTATAAATATTGATATGTATACAATATAACAAGCATAACTTCCTTAGAATGGAAAGAGAACATATGTATGGGAAAACCCAATTGGGTTTAATTGCAGACATTAATAATTTCACCTTGAGGAAAATTTTGCTAAGGAAATAATAATAAGTATGGAAGGGTCAAATGCTTGTAATTCCAGCGCTACAGAGGCTGATTTAGAGTTGTAAGTTGAAAGAACTTAGCATGATTCTTTCTCATCAGCATGAGGTGAGGGAAGGGAGAGAAAAGGGCTGAGAATGTAGCTCAGTCTTACATTGAGTGCCTAGTATTAATGAGCACTTTGGTTCCATCTCCAGAACCACACATACACAAAAGAAGATATAATGACCCCCCCAAAAAAATTACAGCTGTGTTTTTTGGCCTTTCTTAATGAAATAAGAAAGCTAAGCATCTAAGAATAAAGCTAATTTCTACCAAGCATAAACACACAAAATGAAATGTTTTACATCATGCATTGAACATCAATTTACTATACTTTTCATGAAGTATATGATAGAATGACAGTGCTCCCCTCAATATGTTTCCTTTGTTTTCAACCATATGATCTCTCCAACAGTTGACATTTACTCAGTCCTTAGGATAACTTCTCAGATATTAAATATGTGTGGAATAATGTGTGTGCCAAATATCTTCTCACTAGTTTAAAAATAAACTGCTCTCTCGGGACTTCCTCTATTCCTACTTACATAAAGCAAAATTACAGACATGGAAGACAAGGAGTTTTAGCCATGAAAATAATAGTAATAACTGAAGTGATATCAGATCCCAAAATGGAACAAATAGTCTTTCTGAATATCTTTTATAAAATTTATCCTAATTAGTTATACAGGACAGTAGAATGAATTTGGACACATCATATATAAATGGAGTATAACTTCTCGTTCTTCTGGTTGTACATAATGTAGAATCACACAGGTCATTAGTCATATATGCACATAAGGTAATAGTGTTTGATTCATTCTACTATCCTTTCTACCCTCTATCCCCATCTCTTCCTTACACTCCCCTTTTCTCAGTTCAAAATACTTTTATTCTTCCCTAGCTCCCCCTTCTTATTGTAAATTAGCATTACATATCAGAGAAAACATTTAGCCTTTGGTTTGGGTGGATTGGCTTATTTCGCTTAGTATAATATTTTTCAGCTCCATCCATTTACCAGCAAATGTCATAATTTCATTCTTTTTTAAATCTATGTAATATTCCATTGTATATTATATCATATTTTCTTTATCCATTTATCTATTGAAGGGAACATAGGTTGGTTCCATAGTTTAGCTATTGTGAATTGAGTAGATATAAATATTGACGGGGCTACATCACTGTAGTATGCTGCTTTTAAGTCCTTTGGGTACAAACTGAGGAGTGGCATAACTGGGTCAAATGGTGGCTCCATTACAAGTTTTCTAAGTCATCTCCACATTGCTTTCCAGAGTGATTGCACCAATCTGTATTCCCAGCAGCAATGTATGAGTATACCCTTTCCCTACATCCTCGCCAACATTTATTGTTGCTTGTATTTTTAATGATTGCCATTTTGACTGGAGTGAGATGAAATCTTAAAGTAGTTTTGGTTTGCATTTCTCTAATTGCTAGAGATGTTGAACATTTTCTGAATGTCTTTTGTGGAGTAGATCTGGCCTGCCAGTAAGAACCCCGCCCCCCTGTCAAATTATTAAGAGATACACAATTATCTCATCTGAATCATATATTTTGGGGACTGAATTTTATAAATGTTTAATCTTTATCCTACCCAATTAAGAGGGACAAAAGATAATAAATGATATCCTGTCCAAAGAATAATATAAAATTAATACAAATAGGTAAGCAGAAGAGACCATTGTGTTAATAAGTTACATTTGGGAAATTGTGAATGGACATCTTATTGTACTTCTAACATATTTTGAAAATAGTTTTAAACAACAGGTAAGCAATGTTTTTGAAGATAGAAAACAATTGAATGCAATTTAAAAAATCCTGATTATTTAAAAGTAACTGAGTTTTAAAATGTACCATCAAAAATGGTTTATTATACCTGGTAAAAAGTTGTTTAAATTAAAAGTAATTTTAATTGAAAAGAATAAAATACATGGTGAAGAATAAGTTCATCCTTCAGTATATATAGGAGAACTGTGGCTTACATACTATATCATTATAGTTAAAAGAAATATAAAAAAGAAATAAAATTATTTTTTATTTAAATATATACATTTTAGTTTTACAACATGATGTTCTGATATGCACATATATAGTGAAATTATAATATAGGAATTCTTATTAACATACTATTTTTTACATAACTAAGTGGGAGGGTGAGGGTACATAATCTTATTTGGAACTGAGATAGTACTTTGTCTGTGATAAGTAATAAATATTCAAAGTAAGAAAGGAAGGGAAAGAATCAATTTAATATCATTATTGAGTTATGTATTGGGAAGGGCAATTTATTTATTTTCAATTAAAAAAAATTTATTAGTTGTTCATGGACCTTTATTTTATTTACTTATTTATATGCAATACTGAGAATTGAACCCAGTGCCTCGCACATGCTAGACAAGCACTCTACCATTAAGCCACAACCCAGCATGGGAAGGGCAATTTAGACTGAATTTAGACAAATATTATAAAGAAATAAAGAACAGCTCTTCGGACATCATGGCAATAACAGAGTTGAGAAAAATGAAAAAATTTTGGAGAAATTTATGATCATATCAGTGATATGAGATTTGTGAGTCTAGAAACTGGTATCTCTGTTTTCCAGGTTAGAGATACTTTAGTTTGGAAATTTTACTGTTCTACAAAAGTTGAAAGGTTTATGTAGTCATACAGTAATTTGAATTTATATATATATATATATATATATATATATATATATATATATATATATATCTGTTACCTTATATTTTGGAAAATGGATTTGGAAATAATAGAGGAATTATAGGAAATTATAATAGGAAATAATAGAAAGAAATCTATCATTTCAACTATAAGCAAAATGCTTGAGATGTTTTAGTATTTGGAATATAATTGTTAGATGAGCTAAAAAAAAATCAGATGGCATTCTTTTTTAATCTTAAAACATTTAATCCTATCTTTTCCCTAAGTTTTCCTCAACTAAAATGTTAACTTTTTAAAAGACAAATACATTTTAAAAAATTGTTTCTTTTTTTCAATGCAAATATCAAAGAATCAGTTGTTTCCATTCTGCCTTTTACCAATTTAGCAATATATCAATCTTGTTTGCCTAAGACATGTTTGAAATTGATATAGGAGAACTGTGGCTTACATACTATATCATTATAGTTATATGATTATGGATATAGAATTTTTTTACTAAATCAGTCTTAGGTACACATACAGGCATTTATTTTTAATTCACTTATAAATTGTATAGCATTATCAAATGGCATTTCAGTTAACATTAAAATGACAAATCCCATTCTTTTTTTTTTTTAATTTAGAATTAGAAACCATCTGTTTAATTTGGCATGATGGCATAAATTGTTATTTGTGATTTTGTTTGATCAGGTATTTTAATACTAAACATTAACTGTGATTTTATTTTATTATACAGAGCTCTCTGAGATGCTTGCTGGAAAACAAATCCATAAATGCAAATTTTTCTATATTTCTTAGTTACAACAAATTGGTTTAACTAGTTGGATATTGTGGACCAGAAACACATCTTCAAAAACTTGTTTTTAGCTGGGCATGGTGGAACATGCCTGTATTCCTAGCAACTTGGGAGGCTAAGGCAGGAGGATTGCAAGTTCAAAGCCAGCCTCAGCAACAGTGAGGTGCTAAGCAACTCATTGAGACCCTGTCTCTGCATAGAATACAAAATAGGGCTGGAGATGTGGCTCAGTGGTCAAGTGCCCCTGAGTTCAATCCCTAATACCCTTCCCCCCCAAAAAAAATAAATAAAACCTTGTTTTTAAAATTTCATAATATATGGTCCTTAGCAAATGTATTTTGAATATTTATGTATAAATTTAATAAACAAATTCACTTTCATGTCAGAAATAAATATATATAGGTATTCTAAATGATTCATGAATTATCAAGATTAGAAGACATAAATAAAAATCAAAATACCCAGCCCTTATGGCCTTCACCTTAACTAATAAGTGAAAGGTATTATACAATGAAGATTATGTACCTTTGTTGCTAGAAGTTTTTGACCATTAATATATTCTTTATGAATAAAATGTTAGCCATAGGTAAATGTGTATAGACACATATAAAAATATTAGGCAATATATAGTTTTTTATGATTAAGTCAGAATGAACATCCTTGAAATTAGAAATTTTGAAGCAGAGTTAAGTAAGTGTAGTTACCATTTTTAACTGAAGAAAATCATTATCATGGCACAGACAAAACAAAAACTTTCACTCTTTCTCCGTTTAAAAACGAGCATTGTAAAAATGCTATTTTATAGCAAAGTATTTCATTCTATATTGTAATTACTTATTTCTAACTATTTCTAATAGGAATATTTGAACTACTTTGAAAAATCTAGTAAAGTCTACTCTTCTGATACATCAAACACGAAATACTTAAGCATTTAATATTTATGATACATAAACAAGATCTCAGGTGGTAAACCACTTTATTATAAAGAAAACATGGCAAACATAATTGAAGGCAAATAGAAAAATAATTTTCTAACATATATGATGAGTAATATGCACTCTACATAGACACACATGTATCAAAGACTACACAAACCTCAGTGTGTTACTAGACAAAAATTACAAAATTATAAATTACTTCATTCTTAGTTAATTTAATAAACTTTCAAAGTAATGGGTATATGCCATAAATATTTCATTCATAATTAATTCAATAAAATTTTCAAAGTTACAGATATGTGTTATGAATTGTGCATAATTCAGAAAACATTGGTGAAAAATATCAAAGAAGTTTTCTGATATCTTTTTTTGTAGAATTAATAGTCTAAGTGAGAAGATAAATGTTAAGCAAATGATCCCCTAAATATATAAGAAGAAAAAAATATAGTCAGAACAAAAACCACATATCTAGTTCCAAGAGATGCTATAATAATTAAATTTATTCCAATTAAGTTATCTAAGAAAGTAAAGATTCATTTATAATGCATTATAGTAAATCAATGAGGCACAGAGTTGAAGAATAGGTAGGGAAAACAAATTCAATCAGGAAGACCAAAATGTTAAAATGCTCTAAAGGGCATGGAATGATGGAAGAAGAGAGATAGAACCGGTGGCTCTCTGAGGTGAAGTGAAAATATTGGATCATGTCCATACTGAAGACTGTTAAGACTTACCAGTTATTATTAAGGCAATAGAAAGACATTGGTGCATTTAAGCCAGGGTTGGAATAGAGGTTCCACGAAAATATCAGATTTGTGTTTTGGAAAAACCTGTCTTCAGTGTACAAAAACAAATCAAGACAAAACAAAACACAAACCAACAAATTGAAGACAAGAAAAAACTAAGGGAAATAGGAAGCTACCAAATTGGCTCAGGTGAGTAATAATGGTAGATTGATATAAGAAGGTGGAAAGAATGGGAAGAATTGTTGGAAGAATGAGGGGAAAAAATCCCTTAAATTAGGGAAAATATCTGTTTTTACTAATAGTAATAGAAATTCAAGTTAAAATATTAAAGCATAATTTCAAATTAGTTGAATGGTATTTATAACTTCATCATTAAATATCACAATCTCCATATATCTACAGCTTTTTGGGGAAGACTTGCATTTCTTAAAAATGTAATCCTGAAGATAAAATAAGATGTTTATAAAAACCTTATGATTGATATATAATATTTTTTAAAGTATTAAAATATTTTATAAGGATATAATTGATTCCAAACTGAAAGAATAAGTACATTCCTCCCACATACACTTGCTATGTACAGTTTAAAACCCTAGGCATTTTTTATTAAAAAAAACAAATACACAAGAAAACTAGAAAGTAGAGAGAAGCAATACCAGGTAAGAGCCTTGGGGTCTCAGGAACAATTAATTGGTGAGTTATGTGGGATTTTTTTCTGCCTTATATATATATCCTAGGTCAAGGTGCTGGAGAAGTTATCTATCTTAAAATGCCAACAACAGCAGGCAAAACAGCATAAAAGAAGCCTTATATCTCTAGCCAAATACTAGGAAAACAGTAACCTATCAAGACAGAAAATAACTGATCTACTGTAGTTAAACCTTATGGAAAAAGATGCAGACCCACCCCCTGCCTGGTCATTAAATATTGAGTAAAAAACTAGATTTGCACCTATTCCAGATGAAAATTAGGCACTGCTCTTAACTCTTAGCACTAGAAATATCATCAGAGGCTTACAGGAAAGCCTACTCTCCCATTTCTACATCGTACCAGGAAATGTCAAAGGATGCTATATAAGCATTCTAGATCTTCACTTCCTCCTGTGAGTGGTGAGGCCAAGTCACTTTCCTAACCAGCAAAGTTCCAGAGGATGCCAGCTGAAAGAGAAGATTTTAAAAATATCAAAAGTTTCATAATCATATACCCTGAATCTCTAGGATATAATTGAAAATCGTGGTGAATATAATGTTAAATACCAACAGGAAGATGATGAAGATATTGAAATGAACAGAAAACAATTTTAAAATTGTCATCAAATGATTCAATAAACCACTAGGAACATGTTGAAAACAAATGAAGGTCTCAAAAAAAAAAGATATTAAGAAAAATTTTACTTTCAAAATTTTAAATATAATAATTATTTAAAACTAAATGAATGGGCTTAATAGGAGAATGAAAGTTATAAAGGAAAGAATCAGTGAATTTGGAAATAAAATAATAGAAATTGCCCAAACTAAATAGTAGAGAAAAAATATACTGAAAAAATTATGAATTGAACCTTAGGACCCTATGGAACTCTAGGGACTATAATTACTATAATCTCTGGAACCTATGGAAGCATTGCTCCTTTGCCATCAGAGTCCCAGAGGAAAAGAAAGAGAGGGTGGAATCAGAAAAGAATTTGAAGAAAAAAAAAAATGACAGAGAATTTCTTAAGTTTTCAAAAGATGAACTTACAGGTTTAAGAGACTGAGTATATGTACCCTATTTGATAATTCTAAATAAATCTATGCCAAAATACATTACAGACAAGCTTTAGTAAACGAAAAGAAAGTGTTCTTAAAAAATAATGAGCAAAACCCACCTTACCTATATGGGTTAAACAAATTAATTGACAACAACTTTATAATCAGAAGTTTTTGGACTCCAAAATAAAGTGGTACAAGTTGTTACACAAAATACCTATTAACCCCAAATCCTATGTTTAGCAATCCGCAATCCATTGTCTTATTTGGTTATTCTTTGCTTATATATGACCTGATGCCAGGTCATTTGTACAGAATATGAATTTATTTGACCTTAGTTCTGAAAACTGGGAAGTCTGAGGTAGGGATTGCCATCTGATCAGCATCTGGTGAGGGTTTTCTTGCTACCTCATAACATGGTGGAGACACCATGTAGTAAAACAGAGCAAGTGTGCTAGCATGGGTATCTCTTCCTTTCCTTACAAAGTCATCCTGTGTATCCTACCTGTAAGACCTCACCTAATTTTAAGAATATTCCAAAGGCCCCATTTTAAAATAATATGAATATAAAACTGGAGATTGTTTCCTAAACATGAATTTTAAAAGGGCACATTGAAGTTATAGCATCCAGGTTTCAGAATAGAGAATAAATGAAGATATTTTGCACTGAACAAAAACTAAGTTAAATTTCAATAGCAAATCTCCTTTATAATAAATATTTTGAAAATTCTTGAAACAGAAAGAAAATGATAAAAGATGGAATCTTGAAACATCAAGAAGACAAAACAATAGAAAGAAAACTGTATTTTCTCTTTAGTTTCTTAATTATGTTTGAAGAAAGAGGTATAAAATTATCTAATGGGAATCTCAGTGTACATAGAGCAAATATTTGAGACATTATGAGTAGGGGACATAGAGTGACTTTAAAGGAATTAAGACTTCTGTACTTCATTCAAAGAAGTAAAATATTTCAGTAGATCTTCATAGAGACAGAATAGTTTTGTACTTGATTCTGTGGGTGGTTACAGTAATCTATGCATGATAAACAGTAAAAAGCTATATATACATATTGTTCTAATATGAATTTCCTGATTTTGTTATATTATTATATGTGGATGTAACCACTGGGAAAATTGGATGACACGTTAACAGACTCACCATGTGATATTTTCCATCTTCCAGTTATCCTATAATTCATCAAAATTTAAAAGTTGAATAAAGGGTACTTTGAGGGAGCTCAAGCTTGGCTCAAGATATTCCACATTCTAGATCAAGCATAAGATATGTTGACTATTTCAAAATGTTGCCAAGATTTAGGGTACATTTCCTGACTTCCTTTCCAAAATTTTAGGGCTAGAAGATAATAGGTCATTTCAAAACACTTTAAAAACAAAACATGTTGATTTTGAATTTTGAATCTACCTTTTGTGCCTAAAGCAAATAAAGCCATTTCAGCCATCACTTTTGACTATTGTGTGATCTTATAAAATTAAACATACATCCATAAAGAAATTCTATTCCTACATAATTATCCAAGAAAGGAAAAACGTTTGCCAAAACAAACTTTTTGTTTAATGGTTACTTTTTGATAATATACCCAAAATTTATGTAAGAGTTCATTAATAGGAGAATAGATTAAATACTTTGATATACTCATACAATGGAATACCATGTGGCAACAAAAATACATGACTTATTAAGATGTTGCAACACTGATGTTCCTCAGATCTTAACTGACAATAAGACTTTTTACGTTATGAAGTATAGCATACTATTGAATTAATCTGACATTCTAGAATAAAAAAAATGTAATATATTGAAAAGAACTTCAAAGCAGTGGTCATCTTTGGGTGTATGTAGGGCATTCATATATAAAGAGAACAAAGGGAAATTTCTGGGATACCTATAATGTGCTATATGCTTACAGGGATTTCTGTTTCTGGCGATACAAATTTATCATGATTCAATAATATTCCACGTAACAAGAAACTAGTCCAAATTATTTTGTTCAAATGAAAAAAATATTAACTGTACAGAATTAAAACATACTACTGCAATTTGCATATAAACATTTTTAGCACCAGGGAATTAAAAAAAAGATGATGAAAAACTCAGACCGAGATGTAAAAAATGATTATTCATTTCATTTTCTCAAGTTGGATTCACTATCCTACAAAACAGCGTCTCCCACAGTTTCCTCTGTCAACGTCACTAGAGAGTTGCTGTGATTCAATGGTATCCTGTGGATTCATCTAATACAGTATTTCTTTTTATGCTATCTGTCTTGACTACTACACAGCATACTCCTCCAGGCCTGAGAATATGCTTCATTCATCTTTTGCCCTATTGCTAATGTTTGGCACAGAATTTGTCTGTAACTAGCAGTTGGTAAAGGATCAGCAAAGCAATTCAAAACCAACAATAATTAGGAAGAAAATTCACCTATCTTTTTCTAATAGTGTTCAATGGTGAGTCCCTCCATATTGGGTTAAAGTGGGGTTAAGAGATTGAAATGTCCACATCACCCATCTCATGTAAATGACTAAAACTTTCTAAGTCAGGTGAATTTGAATAATGTTGAAAAGCTTAAGATCTATCTGAAGGAGGGCATATGCCCCTCCATACTGCTCCATTTTTATCATGTTAGGAATATGAACTAAACATTTCAGAGCTTCAGATTTTCAAGAAAAGAGCAATGTCAGCTTTTTCCTAACATTACCTCCAATTTTACATATAGGCTAAATATCTGAGTTATGTATGTATCAACCCATTTTTTAGATTGTGTTCTGAGAGACACAAATTTGTGATCTTTGCTGTGAAAAATCTTGATCTCAAGTAAAGAGGAGTAAGATAGCAACCATATTAGAAAGTGGTCGTTGTGAATTAGGTGATTCATTTGAGCATTATTTCTTTATTCATAAAATCAGAAAATTTGAGAAACATGGTTACATTACAACTGGGTAGAAAATATTTGAGCAGAGATATGTATAAACTTATTAGAAATAGTTAAACTAATAATCAATTTTAAATATCTTTCATCTTGGCTTTTAATCTAAGTAACCCAAAGCATTTAAAGAATTCTTCATTAGAAACAGTACAGAAATATAAAGCAAAATCTTTGTATCACTCTTACTTTTTCCTGTCACCATGTTCATAATTCATTTATTTAAGATTGAACAGTACATGATTTCAATTTGTCCAAAAAAATGCAAGTAATTGATTGAAGTACATCTACTTATAATCACAAAAGGACAAAATTCCTTTAACCCTTAGTTACTCACTTTTTGAAACACATGCACAGGCACAGAAGTGTGCATGCACACTATTCTTTACCTTAGTACTTTGAACTATCTCTTATATGATCACATAGGTGGCAAAAAAATAATGCCCTATAAAATAAATTCCCATACATAGTACTCACTGAATATCTAGTGTTATATTGACAATCCTAATTTGATAGTTTTAGACCCTAGTAGTTTCTGAAACTGAAACAAAAAGTTGAAGAGGGTATATTAGTTTGCATTTTGCAGTTTTAATAAATGCTATTTTTATTTTATGCTACTATTGTGTGAGAAATTGCATGTAAATTCTTTGTATTTTTCTGTAAACTGGCTCATGAAGTTACATATTGAATCTTAATAAATTCATTGGATGAAGTGGTTTATTAAAAGTCTGTACATTTAGACACTTGTGTCTGAAAGTCATTAAGTAAGAGTTGGTTACAGTGCATATTGCACTGTTATATATATATTAATTCATGTATCTAAGACTGCAAAAACATAAAAAAGTAATGTGAAGGAAATAAATGCCTAAGTAATATAATTGACAATTATGTATTGAACAATGCTTGAAAGAAGATATCATAGTCGATATAACATGGCAATGTATTCAAGCTGCTAGAAACTAAAATTTAACAAGTGAGTTACAACTACCAGGAAGCTGTTCACCCTTGGTAAAATACTTGGTATTCAATAATGCACAGTTTGATCCTGAGATATTCATCACTGCTTGCTATTCACCTATTTTCTAAATTTAACCAGTGGGAATTATTCTTTACAGGAAATCACCTCTGATTTCTTAACCAGTATCAGGAGAAAATTAGTAATTTATAAACAACAAAATTAGTAATTTATAAACAATTAGTAATTTATAAACAATTTGAATGCATATATTGCACAAAATAATATAAAGCCAGATTTACATATTACATTTAACAAATGTCTTTATTTGGGATTGTATTGCTATTAATATTTTCCATAATTCTATATCTTTATTTCTTAAAATTATAATAATTTTAAATTCAAGTTCATCTTTTATTACTGTTCCCAACCTAATTATCTCAAATGTTATAGGAAGAAATTTTTGACTACTCTAATATCCGTATGAACTATTCTTAAGTAGATATGATCATATCTATTTAAATATACAACATAAGTTTTATATTGTTGAGTTAAACATACAACATATATTACAACTTGAGAATGAAGTACTTTCTGAAATTTATTTGAAATATAAAGCTTTCTATAAGCAATGTTTGGATTATCAATAGGAAGAACACATTTTCAAGACAAAACAGCAAGAGCCTCTCATGAGACAGAACATTATTAAGAAAAAAAGAAACATAAATAAAAATAATAATGGCCCAATTAATATTAATTATTTTGCATTTAGGAATAATATTATTTCTAGAGAATTATAAGAAGGAAAATAAGAAATAAATGTTAGCAGGATATGAATAAATAATGGAAATATGCTCATTATTTTTTCACATTCATCTCCAATATAAAATCTATACTAATTGTTTTCTAAGCCCCAGACATAATGAAAAATGCCTTTTATACATTCTCTTAAATGAATCCTTACAATGATACTTTCAAACAATGAAACAATTATCTTAATTTTTTCTTTGTGAATAAATTCTGATATTTTCTAAGAAATTATTTTTTTAGGCAATCAAATTTCCCCCCAGGCAGTGTTATTATTTGCTTATTTTTCTATCCATTAGTCTAATTACATATTATTACACTTTGTCAAGTCTTATATTTCTTTCCTTTATTCTTAATCTGATTTTCTGGGAGTTTGTCTAAATTGCATAACATTTAAAGGAAACATATTTGGATTATTGTATTCTTTCTACCATTTGTGAAGTTATATTTATCAATTCAAATTTTACCTTATTTATTTTCTGATACAGATGTTTCTCCATTTTTTTTAATTTTTCAAAATCAGTATAGAAACTTATTTTCTTGTATCCTAAAATGATGGAGATATTTTAGGCTGCAAAGTTTCATGGTGACCACTTACAGCTTATCCCATGAGCTTTAGGCTATGTTTGCTTTGCTCTAAGGGTTACATAGCAATATGTTTCTTAATTTTCAAATTGCAATTACTATCTGAATGTAAAACTATGCATTCTCTGTTTGAGGGGTACATGATTTAATATACATACACATGTTTATATAAGTACTGAAATAAATATATTAACTAACCGAAAATGTTCCTTATACTTATTTATTAATCAGAATATTTCACTTATATGGAAGATATTTATATTTTTTAATTTTAAAAAAAAATAACTTATTGTTGCATTTATAAACTTAAATATTCATTTCAGAGTTTTTTGGAATATACAGATTTGTCATTATTATATATTCTTCTTATATTTTTTCTTATCAGCATATAATGTCCCAGTTTATTTACTTGGGGTCTTCATTTTAAATCCAACCTTACCTCAATATTAATGTTATCACCCTCTCTTAGCACATTATTTTCAACTTTCATTTATTTCATTTAAAAACATATTTCTCTTAATCAGCAAAGAGATGACCACATGCATATTAGCTGTCATTTTATGGAAAAATAAAATATACACATTATTGTGCACAGTTATGTCTGGTTTCACTCTGTTTTATACTATTTTACATTCGTTATTTACTTTGTGATTCTTTCTTCTTCCTATTTTATATTTTTGTGAGATTTATCAAGCTCAATTTATTCTCTTTTTTCTTTGTTATTTAAAGAATTTTAAAATTATTTTCAATCCAATATAAAACCATATGTATCTGACCCTTTATGTGGAACCCACTTATTTTCCAACAAGGTATCTATGCTTAAATACTTCTATATTAGTAGAATGAATATTTTTAAATAAGTCACCCTTGTACATATAGAATATTTAGTTTTGTTATATTAATCCCAGAGTATCTAAAACTCTTTTATTTATATCTGTCTTTAATCAGGAATACTTATATCTCACTTATATCAGTCTCAAGTCATCTCTCATTGTAAAGGAACCCATTTTCCACCATATTTCCTCTGCTCTTCATGTGATTCATTGTGATTTAATTACAGGGCTGTATCCTTACAGGAAACTCAGCTGAATGAAGGCCCTTCTTCAAATCCTCATTCTTGTGATCAAGTCAGAAAGATTTCAGATATGTTGCTCCAAGAAACGGGCATTAGTCTATTGAAGGGATAGGAAAAAGGAAAGAGGAAATAGGGACATTCTCAAGGGACAGAAAATGTCTGTCCTCTCAAAAAGAAGAGGGAACATATGCCTCTCCAGCACTCCAGTTTTATCAGGGGCCCCAGAGAAGTTTCCATAGAGTTTTGTATGGGTCCACCTCTTGATTTTTGACTAATAGCAGGATGACATCCGATTTCCAAGTCCCCACTGCCATGATAGCTCTGGGTCATTTTGACCCATGATGACTGATTCTAATTTGGATTCTTAACCATAAATTCTTACAGATTTTCTGGTTACGGGGAATTATATCTGCCCAAATTCCAGAATCTGGTCTGTGAAAAAGGGTCACAAATGTCTCTCCCTTCAGAGTAACCTGTGTTCCTTTTATCAACATTATTTCATGGCTGCATTTCTCCTGCAGATAACAGGTAATTTACTGAAGAATGTGACATATCCTGTTGACACAAACCAGGCAAGGGCACAGAGTGAATTGCTCCTTAGAAAAGAAAGCATGTCAGATCTGCACAGTTGGCCCATTTTATAAAGTATTCACTTAATGAATTTTGGGAACATGATCTGGGGATATTTTTTTGTGATCTATCAATTTGTAGATTTTTTTCTTTTTTGTAGTTTTCATATTGCTTTCTATAGTATTTTTCTTTCTTTTATCTGACTTATAATAGTTTTCCAGTGAATTTCTTTTACCTTTTGCCTAACATATTTCAAAAATTTAATTTTTAACTTTACTCTTATGATTTATAAATTTTTATTCATCATTATAAATTTGTCATTATAACTTCTACCCTTTGGCATTCTCAAGTATTTTACTGTTCCTCTTTTGATTAAGTAATTGCTAAATTCATGTATTTTCATTATTTCTTGTGTAATAAATGGTATATTCAGATACTTGAATTTTCTTCTAATTTTAGCTTTGGTATTATTTAGACCAATCCAGTTGCTAACTCTTAGTAGGGGGTAGAGAGTGGATCCCAGAGCCTGAACTAATACATACAGATGAGACTTTTGATTCAATACACAATACCACCAAAAAAAAAGAAAGAAAGAAAAAGAAAAAGAAAAAAGAAACACTTCTTTGTAGAAATTGTTATTATTAATACTCAAAAAATATAGATATATGTGTGCCTCAATACAATTTTGTTCTATGATTATATGAGATAATATATTATTATGACCTAATAACAAAATGACACTCAAAAAATGGGTGTATAGGAAAAGTAAAACGCCAGAATCACATTTAGACATTTAAAAAAAATCTTTTAAACATCAACATAAGTAATAACTTTGTAACTGTATACAAAATTGAATCAGATATTAGCCTGCAGAATTATTAGAGAGTGCTTTTAGCATTACCAGATGTAAAAGGGAATAAAAAGACAGGTGATTGGGAAGAGGGCCAATTTCCATTCTGGTACCATCCCAGGAAACAATTCAGCTCATCCTGTAGGGAGCTTTGAAAAGGAAATGATCCTTTAGAGTAGTGCAGGGCTGGTAAAGTGGGTGTGACCCACAACTGGATTCAGGCTGCCTCAAGGAATGAATGTGAGATTATTGTGACAAATCCATTCCTAAAGAGAATTGGTTACAGAGGGTTATCTACCTCCACTACTTCTAGTAGCTAGAAAAATAAGTTCTTGGTCCACTACAAATTATAATAATTTGTTGATTAGACAGTAATGTTTTAAGTATGTTTCAGTCTAACATGCTATTATTTTGTTCCATAAATTCCCATTTAATTCTATTTAAGTTTTATTTTAGATTAGGTAGGTATTTTGAGTCAACATGTAATGCATTTATTTTTCTCTTGGAAAACATTGAACAGAGTCTCATATTTATTAATCTATTATAGGAAGTCTATTTTTTTACAGAAAACATTTCTAATGTTAAATTGTAGATGTTTATACCATTAGTTATATCATGAAGCATTTTTGTCATAATTTTATTAATATTCTATAATTGTGTTTGATCTTAGTCTTTGATGAGAAAAATACTTATGACCAACATTGTCATATATATCTTTCCAGGAATCCAGGAAAGAGGAAATTAATGTTTTAAGAACTGAAATTGAGTTTGTTTCCTTTTACTACATAACTATACCTAGCCTGAGTTCTTCAGGAACTATGTGTCACTTTTTCATTCTTTGTATACCTAGATTATGAAAAGAATTATGCTTCTCCCTTAATCTGCTGTTCAGGCCCAAATACTCAGTGTCTTATAATGTGAATATGTCTGAAAATAGGGAAGTTAAACATCAATTAAATTAAAATATATTTTAGGGGTCCCTAATCCAATTCAACTCCTTCCCTTGTAAGAAGAAGAAATTTACACAAATATAGGCATTTCCTAGTCACAAATTACATGTTTTAAACAGCAGAAATTTATTGTCCCTAGCAAATTCAAACATTTACTAAAATGAACATCATACTTAAGTCTTTTTGGACACTACTTCTGCATTAATATTGCAACATAGAGTAAGACATGAAAATATTCTAGAAGTAATTAAGACCTAAAATTAAAAAAATAATTTATATTTTTGTTAATTGTAAGGTTTTCATCAATATATTATAAATGCTTGCATGGCTTTAGATTTCATATGACATGTTCTCTTGCTTTCATATGACATATTCTCTTTTTTCTCTGTCATTTTCTTAATGATCTTTTATCTCAGTTTTTTTATCCATTGTTGAAAGTGGAATGATAAATTCTTCTACAATTTTTTTTAATCTGACAATTTTTTGACAACTAATTAATAATATTACTTTATCTGACAATTCCCAGAAATTCTCCACGTTTATCAGTTTAATGAGAAAGTTTATCCTCCTCTTTAGTACTCTAAAAACATATTAATCACTTAACTGTTTCAATCCATGAACATGAGATGACTTTCATTCATTTGTGATTTTTTTATCAAAGATTTGTACTTTTCAGTAAGTCTTTTACTTCCATAGTTTAGTTTATCACAAAATATTTTATTCTTTTCATGCTATTTTAAATGAAATTTTCTTATTTTCCTTTACAAATAGTTTGTTATGAATATACTGACATAGCTGATTTTCACATGCTCAATTTGCATCCTACCATTGTATGTTTTTATTCTTTTGTTCATTGCTTCACACAGTTCTTGTGAGTCTTTAGGATTTCTAATATATAATGTCATGTGCAAAAGGATAAACTTATTGATTTATTTCTTCCCTTCTGAGTTGGATGCCTTATTTCTTTTTCTTGCCTAATTTTTGCAGGTAAGACATCCAATACCATGTTGAATAGAATTGGTTAGACTGGTCATCCTTTTCTAGTTTGACATTTGAGGGGAAAGCTCTCAGTTGTCTTTACCAATGAGTAAAAAACAAAACAAAACAACAAAAACAGTGAACATTAGTGGTTACTTTCTGTATATGACTTTTAGTGTGTTGTGGTACATTCCTTCTATACCTAGCTTTTTTTTGTCATGAAGAGAGTTGAGTTCTGTTAAATGGCTTTCTGTACCCATTGAGATTATCACATAACTTTTACTGAGTTTGTTGCTGTGTATGTTCATAGTAGTCTCTATCTATTTATTTCTGTAATATCTGTTTCAATGCCTCCTTTTTCATTTCTGTTTCTATTTCTTAGACTCTTCTCTAACTTTTCCTTAGTCTAATGGTTCATTAGTCTTGGTTAACATTTCCCCCCCCCAAAAAAAAAATCTTAGTTTCTTTGATTTTACCTATTATGTTCTTTTCTATATTTTTAATGTGAATTTTTTAAATTTTTTTAAATTTTCTTCTTTCCACTAATTTTAGCCTTCATTCTTATATTTCTAACTTCTTGAGATATAAAGTTAAATCATTTAAGATCTCTTTTCTGAGGAAGATAGTTGGGATATGTGCTGATAATGTATAAGAAAAAAGTCAAGAAGTGCTGGGGTTTAGAATAGATAGCTACCAATATCCTTGACAGAGAACTTTCTTCAGAGTGGTAGGGAGAAATCAAAACTACAGTGTTAATGAATTCATGGTCACAGAGTTTAAAAGGTATTCTTTAAGATGATTTTGAGCATAAGGAATGTTAAATAAATGGTAATTTGAATAGGAGGTCAGGATGAAGAAAAGGATATATTAAAAAATCTATTTTTTTTTTTGTATAAGCATTTGGACTTCACATTTAGTCCTGTTTTTGTGATAACCCGTGTTTTAGAATGTTGTGGTTTTGCTTTTACTTTTCTTGAGATCTTCTCAAATTTCTCTTTCACTGGTTTATTCAATAGTTTCTAATTTCTTCTTTGTCATAATTTTTGGTAAAGAGTGTAGTGCTTAATTTCCACATTTTTATGAATTTTGTTCTTTGTTACTCATTTCTAATTTCATTCCATCATTGAAATAAAAGATACTTGGTATTTTTTAATCTTTTTACATTTCTTTATACTTGTTTTGGAACATGCATGTGATCTATTCTGGGGTATGTTTCACATGTATCCTGCTTCTTTTGGGTGGAATGTTTGGTGTATGTCTGTTAGGTCCACTTAATCTATACTTTTGTTCAAATTTGTTGTTGATTTTCAGTTTCAGTGTTTTATCCATTGTTGAAATTGGAGGGTTAAATTCTCCTACTATTTTTTCCATCTTATTCTTCCTTCATTTGTGAATGTTTGCTTTCTACATCTAGGGTTCTGATGTTGGGTAAATATAGGTTATGTATCATATATCTTCCTCATGAATTGGTCTTTAACAATAATTTTCTTTTCTCAATTTTCAGCCTTTTATTTAAAGCTTCTGATATAAATATAAGCACTCACACTCTTGAGTATTACTTGCATGGAAAAATGTTTTCTGTTCCTTTACTTACAGTCTGGTGTTTTATTCTTCTGTGAATACTATGTATTTGAATTCTTAAAATAGTCATTCAGCTAATTTTTGTCTTTTGACTGGAGAGCTTAATCAAATTATGTTTAAAATAGTTATTTGCATGTTATTGATGATATAAAATTAATTATTTAAAGCAAAATTCTTTTCCTAGCCCTGATGATATAAGCTACCATTTTGTAAGAAACACCATGGTGGAGGGCCACATGGTAAGACCTGAGAATAGTCTCCAAAAGCAGAAAGTTCTGGAGCTATTAGGTACCAATACAATGTGGACCTAAGACCTATAACCAAAAGAATATAAATTGTGCCAATCAATAAGTAAACTTTGAAGAATACCATCAGCCTCAGATGTCACTGCATCTCCAGATAACACCTTGTTTGATGCCTTGTGAGACCTGAGCAGAGAAGACAACTAAGTCAATCCAATACTTCTAATTATAGAAATTATGATATAATAAGGTTGTGTTGTTTTCGCTTGAAAGCATTATAGTATCTTGTTAAGCAGGAATAGGAAACTCATACAATATCAATGGCATATTGTGTATGATTTTTATTTAGTGTGGGTTTAGTCACTCAAAATGTTTTGTTTTCCTCATGAATGCATAATAACAACTTTCAAATGTTATTATTGTTTAGTCTAGATATGCTCTATTTACATAATTTATTGATCTCTCTAGATGAAAGTTATGAAAATTCATTACCAATTGACATAAATATTGAGAATTCATATCACATTACATAAATAGAAAGGTAGGTTGAGCTCACAACTGGGGATTCTGTAGCATTAACATTTTTAAGAAACAAATTTCTGTTTATATCTTTGCATGACAAATTTCTCATATGTCACTCATCAGAAATTAACTGTTTCATATATTGCTACTTTTTCATTCAATATATAGATACTTAGTAATTATGTGGTATATACTTGGCTCACCAGTGGCAAGACTGAGGTGCTAGCGTTTTGTTACAATTGAAGAAGTTTGTGTGCTCAATAGCAGTAAAGTTGAAACAAACAAGATGGAATTTTGGACAAACTGAAGCTTAGCAAAGATGAATGATAACATTTGCTTTGAAGTATTAAATTGTTGATTATAGAGAATTTAAAATATCTGAAATGGTAAGTTTTGTGAAAAGAAAGGAAATTTGTTGACAACAAACACAATATGAGGTATAATAAAGAATGGTTGCTCAAAAGCATAGGTTTTAAATTGGATTAATGAGGATTCGGAAGATGGCGGCGAGGGGAGTGCATTGCCCCCGTGTGCTGCTTCACTGTGTGGGAGTATGACAAGTCAGGACGGCTAAAGGCTATCTTGTTAGGAATTTCCAGCAATAGTGGGGTGCTCCAGAACCTGGAGGAAGGATTTCCATCGCACGAGGATCGGCTATGGGGACTCAAATGCGAGAGGTTTGTCGCACGGAGGGTAACACTGCTTATTCAGCAAATCGCCCCGTGGCTAGAGTCTGCAGCCTGTGCTGGGAAACGAGGAGACAGCGACGCAGGGATACAGCGCTGCAGTTTCTGCCAGCCGTGCAAGCACCGTACTCAGGGCTGAATTCTGGGTTCGAGACCGGGGAAGGAAGCGGTCCATCTCGGTTCTCCACACCGGTCAGACCACAGAGGAGGCCAGCAGCCACCATGTTGGAAAGCTGACGTCACCATCCCTGTTTTCGACTGACCGCAGCTCATTCAGCCATAGAACAGGTAATTTCAGGCTGCCATTCGCCTGCGGCTTGCAGACAGATTGCAAGGGTTCAGTGCCTGGGTGCTTCTTAGAACCTGATCTTATCAGAGCGAACACCGAGCGCGGGGCGGCTGAGTTCCGGCTCCCGGAACCGCCATGGCCCAGGGCTGGGGAGCCTGTGGAGGCTGCTTCTTGGACCCTGCTCCTATCAGAGCATACACCAAGCACTAAGCGGCCGAATTCCGGCTCCCAGAACTGAGCCCGCGGGGACTGCTTCTTGGAGCCTACTCTTATCGGAGCTTACACCGAGCACAGAGCGGCCGAGTTCCGGCTCCCGGAACTGCCCTGGCCCAGGGCTAGGAGCCCACGGAAACTGCTTCTCGGTCTGGGTCCTGCGGAGGGCCGGTCAGGACTCACCCGTTGCTTTGGTTGCCCTGCAAGGGGAACGAAATGCTGCCATTCGCATAGGATACGAACATGGCAGAGATCTGATGTCATCAGAAAGCGGCGGAGGAGAGAACTTCATCAATACCAGCGGCGACAGAAACAGTTGGTATCCTGGTAGGGGGGGTGAAGCACAGACACCTGAGTCTCCTCAATTTGTCTTCGAGCCAGAGGGGAGGAGCCGGGCCGCCGCCAGCGCCCGGAGCAGGCCCAGCGGCTCGCCAGCGTGGTGACCGCGTGACCCCAATTGGAGAAGGGGCGGAGCGGAGCCACCACCCGCACCCGCAAGGTGGGCAGACCCGCGACCCAGTGGTACATGGGCGTGGTAGGAGGGGCAGGGCAGAGCCGCCGTTCGCGCTTGCAAGGTAAACAGACCTGTCACAGACTGGCGGGTCAGGCCAGTGTGGTACACACGTCACCCCAACTGGAGTAGGGGCAGAGCAGATCCTTCTCCCATGCCCGGATCAGGCCCTGCTGGTGTGGTGGCCACGTGACCCCAATTGGAGTGGGGGCGGAGCGGAACCGCCACCCGTGCCCGCAGGGTGAGCAGACCTGTGACCAACCTGCAGATCAGGCCCAGGGGTCCGCAGGCATGGGAGGAGGGGCAGGGCAGATCCGCTGCCCGCGCCTCCAAGGTAGGCAGACCTGCGACAGACCAGCGGATCAGGCCCAGGAGCCTGCCGCTGTGGTACACACACCACCCTAATTGGAGTAGGGGCAGAGCAGAGTCGCCGCCCGTACCAGGAACAGGCCCAGCGACCTGCAGGCGGGGTAGTCACGACACCCCAATTGGAGTAGGGGCAGAGCAGAGCCGCCACCCGTGCCCGAAAGGTGGGCAGATCTGCGACCGACCAACGGGACAGGCCCAGTGGCCTGCCGGTACGACAGACACGTCACCCCATTTGGAGTAGGGGCAGAGTAGAGCCGCCGCCCGCGCCTGCAGGGTAGGCAAACCTGCAACCGACCGGCGGATCAGGCCCGGTGGCCTGCCGGCGTGGTACACTCGTGACCCCAATTGGAGTAGGGGCAGAACAGAGCCGCTGCCAGCGCCCAGAACAGGCCCAGTGACCTGCCGGCGCAGTAGCCACGACACCCCAATTGGAATAAGGAGAGAGCAGAGCCGCCGCCCACGCCTGCAGGAAAGATACGCAAGCAGTATGAAAAGACAAGGAAAGAAAGGACCACAAGCAATGCAGGTCAACGCAACTTTAGAAGAGGTAACAGCTGCAGCAGATGGAATGTCAGATAAAGAATTCAGGATATACATGCTTCAGATGATCTGGAGTATCAAGGAAGACATTAGACAGCAAAATCAGACAATGAAAGATCACTTCGACAATGAATTACGCAAACAACTCCAGGAAGCAAAGGATCAACTATACAGGGAGATAGAGGTTATAAAAAACAAACAAACAGAAATCCTAGAAATGCAGGAAGCAATAAACCAACTTAAAAACTCAATGGAGAATACTACCAGCAGAGTAGAACACTTAGAAGATAGAACATCAGACAATGAAGACAAAGTATTTCAACTGGAAAAGAACATAGACAGCTCAGCAAGACTGTTAAGAAACCATGAGCAGAATATCCAAGAAATATGGGATAACATTAAGAGACCAAACTTAAGAGTCATTGGGATACAGGAAGGTACAGAGCTCCAAACCAAAGGAATGAGCAGTCTATTCAATGAAATAATACGAGAAAACTTCCCAGACTTGAAGAATGAGACAGAATCCCAAATCATAGAAGCCTACAGGACGCCGAATGTGCAAAATCATAAGAGATCCACACGTAGACACATTATAATGAAGATGCCCAACATACAGAATAAGGAGAGAATTTTAAAGGCTACAAGAGAAAGAAAGCAGATTACATTTAGGGGTAAGCCAAGCAGGATAACAGCTGATCTTTCAACACAGACTCTGAAAGCTAGAAGATTTTGGAATAACATATTTCAAACACTGAAATAAAATGGGTTCCAACCAAGAATTGTGTATCCAGCGAAATTAAGCTTCAGGATGGAAGATGAAATTAAAACCTTCCATGATAAACAAAAGTTTAAAGAATTTGCAGCTAGAAAACCATCTCTTCAAAACATCCTCGGCAAAACATTACAGGAAGAGGAAATGGAAAATAACAATGAAAACCAACAGTGGGAGGTAGGACAGTAAAAGGGGGGAAATAATCAAAGAGGAAAACAAACCATGTTTAGTAACAGAAATAAACAAATATGGCTGGAAGAACAACCCATATCTCAATAATAACCCTAAATGTTAATGGCTTAAACTCACCAATTAAGAGACACAGGCTAGTAGAATGGATCACAAAACAAGACCCAACAATATGCTGCCTACAGGAGACGCATTTGATAGGAAAAGACATACATAGGCTGAAGGTGAAAGGTTGGGAAAAATCATATCACTCATATGGACTTCGGAAACAAGCAGGAGTGTCCATACTCATATCAAATAAAATAGATTTCAAGCCAAAGTTAATCAAAAGGGATAAAGAGGGACACTACATACTGCTTAAGGGAACCATACACCAACAAGACATAACAATCATAAATATTTATGCCCCAAACAATGGTGCAGCTGTGTTCGTCAAACAAACTCTTCTCAAGTTCAAGAGTCTAATAGACCACCATACAATAATCATGGGAGACTTCAACACACCTCTCTCGCCACTGGACAGATCTTCCAAACAAAAGTTGAATAAGGAAACTATAGAACTCAATAACACAATTAATAACCTAGACTTAATTGACATATATAGAGTATACCACCCAACATCAAGAAGTTACACTTTTTTCTCAGCAGCACATGGATCCTTCTCAAAAAATAGATCATATATTATGTCACAGGGCAACTCTTAGACAATATAAAGGAGTAGAGATAATACCATGCATCTTATCTGATCATAAAGGAATGAAACTGAAAATCAACAATAAAAGAAGGAAGGAAAAAGCATACATCACTTGGAGAATGAACAATAGGTTACTGAATGATCAATGGGTTATAGAAGACATCAAGGAGGAAATTAAAAAATTCTTAGAGATAAATGAAAACACAGACACAACATATCAGAATCGATGGGACACATTGAAAGCAGTTCTAAGAGGAAAATTCATTGCTTGGAGCTCATTCCTTAAAAAAAGAAAAAACCAACAAATAAATGATCTCATACTTCATCTCAAAATCCTTGAAAAAGAAGAGCAAAACAACAGCAAAAGAAGTAGAAGGCAAGAAATAATTAAAATCAGAGCTGAAATTAATGAAATCGAAACAAAAGAAACAATTGAAAAAATTGACAAAACTAAAAGTTGATTCTTTGAAAAAATAAACAAAATCGACAGACCCTTAGCCATGCTAGCGAACAGAAGAAGAGAGAGAACTCAAATTACTAGCATACGGGATGAAAAAGGCAATATCACAACAGACACTTCAGAAATACAGAAGATAATCAAAAACTATTTTGAATCCTTATACTCCAATAAATTAGAAGATAGTGAAGGCATAGATAAATTTCTGAAGTCATATGATCTGCCCAGATTGAGTCAGGAGGATATAGACAACCTAAACAGACCAATATCAATTGAGGAAATAGAAGAAACCATCAAAAGACTACCAACTAAGAAAAGCCCAGGACTGGATGGGTATACAGCAGAATTTTACAAAACCTTTAAAGAAGAACTAATACCAATACTTTTCAAGCTACTTCAGGAAATAGAAAAAGAGGGAGAACTTCCAAATTCATTCTATGAGGCCAACATCACCCTGATACCTAAACCAGACAAAGACACTTCAAAGAAAGAAAACTACAGACCAATATCTCTAATGAACCTAGATGCAAAAATCCTCAATAAAATTCTGGTGAATCGGATACAAAAACATATCAAAAAAATTGTGCACCATGATCAAGTAGGATTCATCCCTGGGATGCAAGGCTGGTTCAATATACGGAAATCAATAAATGTTATTCACCACATCAATAGACTTAAAACTAAGAACCACATGATCATCTCAATAGATGCGGAAAAAGCATTCGACAAAGTACAGCATCCCTTTATGTTCAAAACTCTAGAAAAACTAGGGATAACAGGAACATACCTCAATATTGTAAAAGCAATCTATGCTAAGCCTCAGGCTAGCATCATTCTGAATGGAGAAAAACTGAAGGCATTCCCTCTAAAATCTGGAACAAGACAGGGATGCCCTCTCTCTCCACTTCTGTACAACATAGTTCTCGAAACACTGGCCAGAGCAATTAGACAGACGAAAGAAATTAAAGGCATAAAAATAGGAAAAGAAGAACTTAAATTATCACTATTTGCAGATGATATGATTCTATACCTAGCAGACCCAAAAGGCTCTACAAAGAAACTATTAGAGCTAATAAATGAATTCAGCAAAGTGGCAGGATATAAAATCAACACGCATAAATCAAAGGCATTCCTGTATATCAGCGACAAATCCTCTGAAATGGAAATGAGGACAACCACTCCATTCACAATATCTTCAAAAAAAATAAAATACTTGGGAATCAACCTAACAAAAGAGGTGAAAGACTTATACAATGAAAACTACAGAACCCTAAAGAGAGAAATAGAAGAAGATCTTAGAAGATGGAAAAATATACCCTGTTCATGGATAGGCAGAACTAACATCATCAAAATGGCGATATTACCAAAAGTTCTCTATAGGTTTAATGCAATGCCAATCAAAATCCCAACGGCATTTCTTGTAGAAATATAGAAAGCAATCATGAAATTCATATGGAAAAATAAAAGACTCAGAATAGCAAAAACAATGCTAAGCAGGAAGTGTGAATCAGGCGGTATAGCGATACCAGACTTCAAACTATCCTACAGAGCAATAGTAACAAAAACAGCATGGTACTGGTACCAAAACAGGCGGGTGGACCAATGGTACAGAATAGAGGACACAGAAACCAATCCACAAAACTACAACTATCTTATATTTGATAAAGGGGCTAAAAGCATGCAATGGAGGAAGGATAGCATCTTCAACAAATGGTGCTGGGAAAACTGGAAATCCATATGCAACAAAATGAAACTGGATCCCTTTCTCTCGCCATGCACAAAAGTGAATTCAAAATGGATCAAGGAGCTTGATATCAAATCAGAGACACGCCGTCTGATAGAAGAAAAAGTTGGCTATGATCTACATTCGGTGGGGTCGGGCTCCAAATTCCTCAATAGGACACCCATAGCACAAAAGTTAATAACTAGAATCAACAAATGGGACTTACTCAAACTAAAAAGTTTTTTCTCAGCAAAAGAAACAATAAGAGAGGTAAATAGGGAGCCTACACCCTGGGAACAAATCTTTACTCCTCACACTTCAGATAGAGCCCTAATATCCAGAGTATACAAAGAACTCAAAAAATTAGACAATAAGATAACAAACAACCCAATCAACAAATGGGCCAAGGACCTGAACAGACACTTCTCAGAGGAGGACATACAGTCAATCAACAAGTACATGAAAAAATGCTCACCATCTCTAGCAGTCAGAGAAATGCAAATCAAAACCACCCTAAGATACCATCTCATTCCAGTAAGATTGGCAGCCATTATGAAGTCAAACAACAACAAGTGCTGGCGAGGATATGGGGAAAAGGGTACAATTGTACATTGCTGGTGGGACTGCAAATTGGTGCAGCCAATTTGGAAAGCAGTATGGAGATTTCTTGGAAAGTTGGGAATGGAGCCACCATTTGACCCAGCTATTCCCCTTCTCGGTCTATTCCCTAAAGACCTAAAAAGAGCATGCTACAGGGACACTGCTACATCGATGTTCATAGCAGCTCAATTCACAATAGCAAGACTGTGGAACCAACCTAGATGCCCTTCAATAGACAAATGGATAAAAAAAATGTGGCATTTATACACAATGGAGTATTACTCTGCATTAAAAAATGACAAAATCATAGAATTTGCAGGGAAATGGATGGCATTAGAGCAGATTATGGTAAGTGAAGCTAGCCAATCCCTAAAAAACAAATGCCAAATGTCTTCTTTGATATAAGGAGAGTAACTCAGAACAGAGTAGGGACGAAGAGCATGAGAAGAAGATTAACATTAAACAGGGATGAGAGGTGGGAGGGAAAGGGAGAGAGAAGGGAAATTGCATGGAAATGGAAGGAGACCCTCAGGGTTATACAAAATTTCATACAAGAGGAAGTGAGGGGAAAGGAGAAAATAATACAAGGGGGAGGAATGAATGACAGTAGAGGGGGTAGAGAGAGAAGAGGGGAGGGGAGGGGAGGGGGATAATAGAGGATAGGAAAGGCAGCAGAATACAACAGACACTAGTATGGCAATATGTAAATCAATGGATGTGTAACTGATGTGATTCTGCAATCTGTATATGGGGTAAAAATGGGAGTTCGTAACCCACTTGAATCAAATTGTGAAATATGATATATCAAGAACTATGTAATGTTTTGAACAACCAACAATAAAAATTTTTAAATAAAAAAAAGAAGCTAATGTAAATGTCAATTGCTTTCCTAATATACTTTTCAGATTGTTCCTTGCTGCTTTGTAGAAACACTGATTTCTCTCTGTGTTACTCTGTGCCTCACAACTTTACTGAATTTTTTTTATTAGTTCTATGAATTCTCTTGAGATTATTTGGAGTTTTCTATATATAAAATCTTGTCTACAAATAGAGATAGTTTTACTTATTCCATTTAAATTAGAATGTCTCTTTTGTTTTCTTGTACAATCATTCCAGCTAGAATTATCAGTATAATGTTGATTAGTAGTGGTGAAAGCAAGCATCATGTTTCGTTCTTTGGGTAACAGGAAAAGCTTTCAGATAAAAAAATAAAATAAAAAAATAAATTGGATTAATGAAAAGAAAGTGATAGTGCAAACTTTATGCCCCAGATATCATGGAGAATGAATGTAGTTTTTAGTGTCTACTTTTGCATTTACATGGAACTATGTGCATCTAAATGGGATTCAGAAAAGAATGATTAAATTGAAGAGGAATCTTGGAAAAATATTAAATGACAAAAGACTAAGAAATATGAAAAAGTTATATGTACTAAAATAGGATATAAATATTTATTTTGGTGTTGTTTATTGAGTTCTTTATATATTCTGGATATTTATCCCTTGTAGGAAGGGCATCCGGCAAAGATTTACTGCCACTTTCTAGATCCTCTCTTCACACTCTTGTTTCCTTTGCTGTGCAGAAAATTTTTAATTTGATGCCATCCCACTTACTGATTCTTGTTTTTATTCATTCAGCTTTAAGCATCTTGTTAAGGACTGCAGTGCCTGTGTGAATATGTTAGATTCTTGCACCTATGTTTTCTTCTAGAAGTTGCTAAGTTTCTGGACTAATTCTTAGGTCTTAGATCCACTTTGAGTTGAATTTTGTGTACAATGACAGGGATCAAGTTTTATTCTTCTAGTTATGAAACTATATTATCTTGAAGGATCTTTCTCCTCTTTCTCTTATGTTCCTCTTCTTCATTTTCCCCTTATTTGTCATTTATTGGCAAGAATGTTATAGGAAAATAAACAAGACTATTAATAATTAATGACTTTACTTCACTGAGAAATCAGTTTAAGTTACCTAGGATTGTTCACTCATCTTGCTAAATGACCCTTCTGTGCCTTCTTTGAGGACAGAAACTGTCATATTTTGAGCTACCATATTCAGACATCCATACAGCAAGGAGCTGAGGGGACTTTTAGTCAACAACCGGGTAACAATTGATGCCCTTAGTTTGTCATCCTGCAAGAAACTGAATGCTGCCAACAAAGTAAGGCAATTTTTACTTTAAATGTCACAAGAGTCCCTGTCAATATTTAATCCAAGTAAGAAATAAGTAGAAAAGACTGTTGAGCTGTGCCTGGACTTCTTACCCATAAAAAGTGTGAGACAATATATATGTGTTATTTTCATACATTAATCATGTGGTAATATTGTTATGCAGGAATAAATTATAAATCTAATGTTTCAAATACCATATGACATTGTTTACTTTTTTAACTGAGTATTTTTAACTATAACTACTAATGACTACTGAAAAATGGATAATTTTCCTTCTTCATTCTGAAGAAAAGCTTTTTCTTTGTAAAAGCTATGCTCAATACTACCATGCTTCTTTAAAATGTGTTTTGTTATTTTGGTTTGTAATATTGGCCTTCTTTAAGCACTTGCTCTATGTATATTGTAAAATGACAAGGATGAGTATCATTTCATTTTTGTATAAAATTTGATAAACAAATGGAAATGCATATCTTTGGATGTTTAAAGCACAGTATATTTACCTAAAATTGTCTAAAATGTCAGCGATGTGACCTGTTGTGCTCTGATTTTTAATTATGGCAGTTAAAGTCATGGGATTATTGTGGCCTTTCCTTTACCACACAAATGACCCTTATATTACTTTAAAACAATTATTATCACCTGAGACCTTTAAAGTACATCCATTTGTTTTGCAGCTAGCTCATCAGAATGATTGCCTAAAGAAGTCTCCTTTGTTGATATAAACTGCACGCTGTCCACTCAGCTGGTGTCTGCATAGATTGCTTAGGATGCCCATATTCATTTGTATGCCCTAATTTATTTATAGTATTATAAGCTAATAGGAAACAGGGATTATTTCAGATGTTTCTTCCAAACCTGACAGTGCCAAGTCCTATACACATACATCTGAATAAATATTTTTATGATTATATGAATAATTGCTAAATAATCTATTATTGTCATTGAGCCAAAAGCACTTTATTTTTAAAAACAAATTTTAAAAATCATGTAACAAAAGTGATAAAAAATGCTTTAAAATAATGAATAACTGTTGCCAAATTTTTAAAAAGAGAGAAATCAGTAAAGGTAGAATGAAAAAAAAAGTGAGAGGAAAGAAGGAATGATATAGTGAAAATAGGGAAGCTAAGAAAACATATCTCAATAATTTTATCTTCTACAATTAAATTATTGGTTTATTACTGCTAAAAACAAACCATATGTGAAAAAATTTCTATTTAGAAATTTAATGATATATAAAGAGTATTTTTAATGATGTGTTTAATAATTCTAAAGATCACACTATTGCTTCTGTTGTTGGATGATTTTTAAAATATATCTTTTAAACTCTAATAACTACATGAAAAGGAGGAATGAGAAGAGGAGGAGTAGTTTAAATGTTTAGGATAATCTTTGAGTAGTCCTTGACTAAGTACTATTTAATTATATCCATTAAGCATACTCAGTGCTGGATAACTAGAGCAGATTATTTTATCCAACTGAAATATTAAAAATGGACATCACAGTTTCAGATGTGCAGTCATGATACATAATTCTACTGGAAAGTAAAATAGTAATTTTCAAGGTGATTTATTTTCAAATTTAAATGAGACAAGACACCCAACCAAAATTAATAGTTATAAGGAATTAAAAAGGTTCCATTACCAAAGGCACAATATTAGTTTTAATATTATTTTAAGACTAGAAAAATGAAGGGGCCATGAGTTAATTGACAAATGGGTTTATAAATCAAAATAAGCTTGTATCATACATCCTGAAATGTAGACAATAGAGCACAGGTGCACTAGATTTTCTCAGTATGTAAGTTGTTATACATAAGAAAATAGTCTGAGAATTTAAAATCATTTTGCATCCTGAGAATTACAGAAAAATAGCATGTTTTATAGAGAAAAGGTGTCTTTATTTCAGGCCAGTTTCTATCAGTGTTTCCACTGACAGTTCAGAATTGCCTACACTTTATCTAGATTAAGCCTTAACATAACTCTTTCATCAAAGCAACTACCCTGACATGTTCCTGACTGATTCTAAGGGAATTAGATGAAAAGAAGACAAAGGCAGGGCTGGCATTCCCATACCAACAGCTTCACCACCCAACATGTACCATTATTTCCTTTTCAATCTTTCAAATTTGACATTGAACAGGAGGTTTCACCAAATAAAACACTGAAACAATTTCCATTACTGAGCATGCCAAATGGATCTGTAGAATTTTTTCCTGACTCTTCTTTCTAAAGAAGAATTTGAAGATTAAATGGGTCTTAGAAGCATTTTATGAAATGCACAATTATTTTTAATTTAGAATCACTCTACCTATAAAATTCTGATGTTAAGTTACTTGACTAAATCAGGCTTCTCGTTCTGACATTGCCATTCAACTACTCTTCATTTCAAATGCTTTAACTTCATTTACTCCTCTAGAATATTAATTTCTTAATAGTTTTCTATCAGCCCCTATTAAATGAAAATATTTTTTTATATTTGGAAAGTACTTACTTAACTAATAGGTCTTATAGTCTGTGCCCAGTATTGGAATATTAATAACCAGAAACTTATAGTATCTGTGCTTAAATACTACAATAAATGTTGACTAATTATTAAATATTTTAATCTTATTCATTATTTGAAATCAAGTTCATAACATTTTATTATCTCCAAGATAATATGCATATCTGTAACTATGATTGTCACTATTCTTATTATTTCAAGACCTTCACTAGTTATTTGAAATTATGATAAATTATTGCCTACACAATCACAGAAATCCATATTAAAATATATTTAATTATAAGCAAAGTTTTTTAAGTTTTTGAGATTAGAGAAGATATTAATATTGACAGCTTAATAAATTATTAGAAATAATATTTTTATCTTAATAAAAACATAGATTTCCTAAGCCAGTCTGTGTTAGAATAAATGCATGAAACATTGTACACTAATGGGCAATAGAAAAACATAATATTGTTTTGAGAAATAAATTCAGAGTTGTTTTTTTTTTTAACTTCATCAATGCCTTTTTGTCTACAGTTCAAATCTTTAGGCCTTTTTCTAAATTTTCCAGCTTTTACAGATGAGGGTCACAAATGAGTTGGCTGAGGATGTTCTAGACATAGCAATAGGGAAAGAACTCTTGCTATGTCATACTACCTAATGCTTCTTCTCCCTGTATTTGCATTTGATAGGGCAATAGCATTTTGGATTAATTCTTGTACATCATATCTTTTATGAGTGGGAAAGGGACATTCTTTTGACTGAGGGAAGTCACGTGGCCTATGGATAGTAAATTTGGAACACACTTTAAAACCAGGGGACTCTTGTTTGCAGTCCCCTCTAGACCATAATCAATATGAAATATTCCCAGAGATTTTTTCCAGGAAAATATACTTTACCTTAGCATCTGATTCTGTAGGTCCTTAATTTTGACCTCTCTCAGCCTTGTGAATTCACTTAAAAAACCCTTCATCTGCTCACCGATCACTTATGCTATAGTTTGTTATTGCAGATGTCCTAGCTTTGTCAAAGACAGTGGTGTTTCTCTAACTTATCCTCATAGCTTTGGAGAAGAGATATAAATGTCCTTACTTCATAATCTTGAAATAAACTGTTGGAAATGAGAATAAGGAGCAGTGCCAAAAATGTTAATTTGAATTTGATTGATTGGAGAGTGGAAATGAATGACAGTGATGAGTCTAGAATGTCTCCTGCCACTCTCAGTGTTTGTGACAGCATTTTTCACTTTTTAACAGTTTGGCATTATCACCCCCTACCACATTACATTTAGTGACACAAGCTATTGGCCATGTCTTCTCAATATCCTTTGTTGATGCCTCTGACATCCTAATTGTCAATATTTACTTAGCTATCTGCTGCCCATGTTAAACAAACATGTTGATAAAGTTTTTATTCTCCTTGGTTTGAACTGTCATACAGTTGGTTCAAATTAATGTTATATCCCCCAAACCATCTGATATACTTAAGATTTACATAATTATATGCTATATCTTTATGAATAGATACATAAATTTGAAGCCATATGTCTCTATATTTCTTATATTTTCCCCCAAGATGACCTGTTTTGTAGGTCATTTCCTAATTCCTGTCATTTGTGAACTCAATTTCTCATCTCATTTACTTTATCTTATCTCCCTGCCTCCTGTCTTTCCTAATGTTACTTCTTTACTCAGCAATTTTTTTAATCTCAATTTTATATGTATCATCTCTTCAAGATATATTTACGGTTTGTCATAAATTTCAGTTCATATTTCATAGTTTTAGAGGGTTATATAAAACTTTTATTTTTTATACATTATTTTTATTATCAGATTTTTAAATGGTGCATCATGATTATACATAATTGTGGGATTCATTGTGATATGGCCACTATCATTCCCCAGTATTTCCCTTTTCTCTTCACTGCTCCCTTCCCCTGCCCAGTCCCTTCCCTCTAATAATCTCCCTTTGCTTTTCATGATATCCTCTCCCTCATGTTTCTTTTCCATTTTCATCTTTAGCTTCCACATATGAAAAAAAAAAAAAAAACAAAAACAGATGATCCCAAAGCAACTCTAAGCCAAAAATGCAATGCTCGAGGTATCACAATATCTGACTTCAAATTATACTATGCAAGTATAGTAACAAAAATTGCATGGTACTGGCAAAAATCATACAGAGACTAATGGTGACAAACAGAAGACACAGAGACAAACCCATAGATATATAGATATATAGAATCATCTAATCCTCAACCCAGGTACTAAAAACATATCGGAGAAAAGACAGCCTTTTAACTAATGGTGCTAAAAAAAATGGTTTGCATATGTAGAAAAACGAGACTACAGCCTTATCTCTCACCTGCATAAAACTCAACTTAAACTGGATCAAATTCTGAGGAATTATTTTCTTTTTAATTTCAGTACAGATTATGCAGTTAATTACTGCTTAACCTTTGTATCATCTTTCATTATTCCCCAACACATTGGTTAATATAAGACTGAAAATATTATTTTACTTTCTAACTGTATCCTTCACTTTATTTTTCTGTGCTACATTATGTTTCTTTCTATATGATATTATTATTGTTCATCTTTTGAATTCAATCCAAATATCATTCACTTGAGGAAGATTTCCCTGAGGTCCCCTGCCTGTTTTGAATCACTTTGATAGACCCTGTTTTAGCACAATACATTGTCATTTCTTGGATGATGACACTCACTGTCTTGAAAAATTATGTATTTTTTAACCTTGTCTATTTCTCTCAGTTGAATTTATTGAATCTTTAATGTTGTATTTACGAACAATTTTATATTCACAGGGCTATTTTTAACATGTTGCCAATATTCGATTAGAAATTTTTTAAAAATTTATTTTATATTTTTTTATTCTAATTTGTTACATATGACAGCAGAATGCAATTCAATTCGTATACACAAATAGAGCACAATTTGTCATGTCTCTGGTTGTACCCAAAGTAGAGTCACAACATTCGTGTTTTCATACATGTATTTAGGGTAATGATGTCCATCTCATTCGACTGTATTTCCTACCCCTCTCTTCACTTCCCTCCCCTTTGCCCTACCTAAAGTTCATCTATTCCTCCCACGCTCTCCACCCCCACCCCCATTATTTGATGACAAATTTTTAAAGGAAAAAAAAAAGAGAAAGATGTGGATTTTGAATTATAGTTTCTCTTTCCTTTTACCAAATATTAAAAGGTTTTTCCTTTAAGATGCTATTTTATTTATCTCACAGGGATGCTATGACACTGATAAACTGCCTATGAAAGCATTTAAAAAAAATAGAGCTGTACGTATTCACACACAAAAAAAATTAATGAAATAATCTCCTGAGAAGCAGTATGGACTGATGAAAAGTTTAAAATAGAAGTATATAAATAAAATCTTACTCTCCTGTTTATGCTGGAATGTGCTTGCCAAAAAAATTAAGTCACATTCTAAAATCCAGATTATTTCTTTATAAACTGAAATACTTCTAGGAACCTGGCCTTCTACAATGCTCTATGTTAATCTCAAGTGATCTAATATATGCAAAAGCTTTGTTAAACAGCAAAGTACTCTACAAATATTAGGCATCATTCTTGGTTAAACTTTTAAACATCTCACACAAGCAAACCATTGCAAGGAATGTAAAATCAAAGAAGGAAACAATATTTTGTAATGGAAAGAACATGAAATTCAGACTTCAACAAGCTTGGTCAGTTACTGTGTTTGATCACAACACGTAATATTAAAAAAATTTGAATTTTAATATTTTCATGTATAAATGAAGATAATAACACCAGTGCTTTCCAATTCTGACTGTTGTATGTGGCAAATTAGCTAAACCATGGGATGGTTTTTGAAAGCAACAAATTCCAATGTAGATAAATTATAATCCTGTTATTTTCTTGAGATTAAAATATCAAAGAAAAATTGGGATGTGAAAAATGTAGAGGAAAATCTCTTGTAAATAACAGTTCAAATGTTTAGTTTTCCAATGAAAATGTAATTGTGGGGCTGGGGTTGTGGCTCAGGGGTAGAGCGCTTGCCTTGCATGTGTGGGGCTCTGGGTTCGATCCTGAGCACCACATAAAAAAAAATATGCAAATAAAAGATATTGTGTCCACATACAACTAAAAATAAATATTAAAAAAAATGTAATTGTCAATTGGTTTCAGTCATCAGCTTAAGCCTGTGATTGTAGATCTCTTCCAATATTTCAATGTTGGAGGCAAATAATACATTACACCAAAGATAAGAATCCAGTGGTTCAAATTCTTCAATTAATTAATTCAGACTACTATTTTATGACTGCTTCATGAGGTCCATATGAATACTGTATATTTTCATTTCTTAGGTAGTCCTACTGTCAAGAAATAGTGGGTGATCATTTTTCTTAGATTTTTTTTTATATGTGTACTTAGGTGCTCTATTCCTTAAGACTAAAAATTCAAAAAACATACCTCTTCCTGAATGTAAGATAGCACCTGGAAATGTTTTATTTAAAGACAATCTGTCATTCTTGCTTTGTCCACTGAAACTCTTATTATCCCTTTTCTCTTTATTGCAATGTGGCTTTTGTGTGTGTATGTTTGTGTTATATTATATGTGTGTGTTTCCAACCAAATATATATTTTGTTTCATTCTCTATGTGCTCTAGTTTTTCCAAAATATATGTTTTCATTGCCATATCTCAAATCTGAATTTCAAGATCTCCTTTTGTATCTCTTGGGTCTTCCATTATTTGAGTGCTTTCTCAAGTGTTTATTTTTAGTTGATTTTTCAAATCACATCTTTCTGATTTTATTCCATCCTATCTATTTTAAAATTTATTTCTTCACAAATCTGAATCTCTATTATTTTGAAAAAAAGGCATATAGTTTGTAGACTTTAAGAAATGTTTACACAATTTATGTATTTCTATAAAAGAGAGCAAAAGAAAGCTGAGTTACCATTCTTTCCAAAATATTAAATTCCAGAATGGAATTGAACACTGAATTAAAATTACCAAAGTTTTAATTCAAAAATAAAACAAATCAAATTCAATTTTACTATTTTATCATTCTAAAATTGAAACTATCTTTGCTAACTGTTAAAAAGGGCTCCTAGAAGACAGTTTGTTCTAAGAGGTATTGATAGAGTATTCTCCATTGGGTATGTAAAATAAAGATAGGCAAAAACAACACATTGATCACAGTTCACTTGATTCCATTTGTAATACTGTCTGTGAGCTAAGAATAACTTTTACATTTTTAAATGTGTGAAGAAAAAAATAAGAAAACATTTCTGACATATGAAAGTAAAAATTCAAATGTCATGTTTGATAAATTAAGTATTTTTGTACTCAGCCATGTTCTTTAGTTTATGACTACTTTTGCAATATAATGGAAAAGTTGAGTAGCTGTTGCAGACAACATATGATCCTCAAAGGTTAAAGTAACTATTATCTGGCACTTGGCAGAAAAACTTCACTGGACCCTTATCCCAAGTGTTCCTGAGCCTAAAGGAAGCCAGCCTACATTCCTCAGGTTGCAGACAAAAGTCCTTTCTTGTTGTGGCTTGGAATTGGAAAGTTTTCCAAAAGTTCATGAGTTGAAAGTTTGGTCTCCAATACTTCAATGTCTGGAGCTGGGGCTTCTAGGAAATAACTGGATCAGGAAAGTGCTAATTTCATCAGTGGATTAATCCATTTGATGATTTAATAATTTGAATCATCTACTGGAAGGTTTTGGAAACTCTAGATAGGCAGGGCATGACTGGAGAAAGTAGCATACTGGGGACTCTTGTCTGTGACTCTTTCATAGCTCTCTCTCTCCTTCTCTTCCACTGTGACCTTCTACCATGATCTTCTGCCTCACCTCAGGCCTGGAGTAATGAGGCTAACTGACTATGAAATGAATTCTGTGAAATTTTGAGCCAAAATTGACTTATCTTTTTCTGAGTTGTTTGTTTCATATATTTTGTTGGACTAAAACACTCCTGATTCTAGCTTAATCCTGTCAGAAGAAATCACCAAGGAAAGTAGAAGTATTACAGTATTAGCTGAAATCTTTAAACTGTGATTTATTTAAAAAAAGATTCTAAGGAAAGAAGAATATACATTCTACATTTATAATTACTATATTTTGTAGGATTTCAGTCAACATGCTAGTTGTTCTATGATGTGGCATGTGGTGTACTTTGGTGACTGTTTCAGATGCACTTGAAAGAATATGCATGTCACATACATAAAATTAGGTCAAAGAATGTTAACTATATTGTGTAGGCTTTCTATAGTCTTGCTGATTCTCAGTCAGCTTGGTCTATTGATTACTGAGAGAAGAATGTTGAACTCTACAACTATATTTCTACCTTTGTCAACTTCTCTTGTTACTGGTATTCCATTTTTATTTGATGCCATCCATTTTTTATCTTTTTCATATTCTCTTGGCTTTTTACTATTTTATGAAATATTACTTTCTTATTTTCTCCCCCCCACAGAAAGATTTAAAAATTATTACTAAACTGTATAATTTTAAAATTATTTTAGTAAATATTTATTAAATTTCCAGGGTACATTTATTTTAGTAAATTTGTATTTTAAATTGCCATAATATAGCAACACAAATTGTTTACCTTTATCACAGTCTGCTCTGGAAGCTAGCAGTTTCATGTAAGGATGCCAGCAAAGTTGGCCACTTCTAAGTGCTATGAGGGAGGATCCACTTCATGACTCACAGGATTTGGTGGTTTCCGGGCAATCTTTGCCATTCCTTGGCTTGTAGATGCATCACCAAAACTTCTGTCTTAATCCTCACATGATATTTTGCTTGTGTGAGTGTTTGTGTGTGCATCTGAATTTCCCCTATACAACATAAATACTTGACATATAAATTCTAACATAAGTCAGAACTTTTACTCCATTATAGTGGCTAATGAAAGGACAAAACCTTAATCCTATTTATCTAATACCTGATTTAATGTTGATTATTTTGCCAAATATTAATTTTATGTATATTTATATCTTTCAAATTATTATTATATTCTCTCACTTAGCTTTACCAATATTTATAATTTTCTATTCTTTTACTTAGCACATTCTCATACATTTATCCAAAATTATCTCTACTTTGTAAAAAGAACATGTTGTAAATTTTTATTATAGCATATCAGCTTGTGATGAATTCAGAGAGCATATTTAATTCATGTTTATTTTTGAAGATGATATTTTCTAGGAAATAGAGATTATATGTGGAACTGGAATAGAATTCCAGTTTGTAGTAATTATATTGGGATACTTTGAAGATATGCTTCTTCTATAGTTTCCATTGTGTTTAAAATTAAAAGTTAGCTGCATTTCTGTTTTTGAACATCAGGTGTTTTATATTATCCTTTTCTTAAACTTCTGGTTGCCTATGAGAGCAATATTTTTTAAAAATAATAATTGTCAGCTACTATAATCATAATGGAAGGAAAGTTTTCTCATAAATATCATGAACAAGGTCACAACACATGCTTTCAACTAAACTACTCAATATTATACAAATGCTTTTGCTAGAGAAATTAGACAAGAAAAGGAAAGTAAAGCATCCTGCTTGGAAATGGAAATTGAAACTATCACTGCTAGCATATGACTCAATCTTCATAGACTATTCAAAGGAATATACATACACTTATAGGTTTATGCATAATATATCCACCAAAAATCAATCTTTCTGTATATATACATATACATACATATATATATATATATATATTTTAACTCATAAATACAATTAGGTCACATTCACCAAACCTTAAAAAAAAATAACAACTGTATGTCCATATTCAAAGAAATAGATGTTTATGGTATATGGTGCTGAGACTCAAACCCAGGGCTTCCTACATGCTAGGCAAGTACTCTACCAACATGCCACAACTAAGTATATATTAATGAAGACATGAATGGTGTGACTCTACTTTGTACACAACCAGAGACATGAAAACTTGTGTCCTATATGTGTAATACGAATTAAAATTCATTCTGCTGCTCTATATAGCAAATTAGAATAAATAAATAAATATTTATTAAAAGGCAAAGAAATAAAGTTGGATCCTTACCTCACACAAAATACACCAAAATGGATTAAATACCTAATTATAAAAGCTGAAAATTCTAAAAACGTAGAAGAAAATCTATAAGCATATCTTCATGATATTGGTTTAGGCAAGTAATTCTTATCTATGAAATCATAGTAAAAAAGGTACAGAAAGCTATATTGAATACATTTTGTGCTATAAGGGACACTATTAGGAAAATGTAAACATAACATAGCAATTGTTAGAAACTATTTTCAAACATATTTTATGAGACCACTATTCAGAATATCTAATGAATTCATAACATTCAATAAAAACTTAAATGGCTCAATTGACAGATTGGCAAAGGATTTAAAGAGTTTTTTTTTTCTTCAAAATTCTAAAAATAGCTAATCAGCTCACAAAAATTTTGATGTCATCTCTCATTAGAGAATACAAATCAAAACAATGGAATACCACTTCAAACCCCCTATAATGACCTTAAAGATAGATAACAAGTATTGTTGAAATGTGGAGAAACAATAAATCTACTTTGGAAAAGGCTTGGCACTTCCACACAATGTTAAATACAGAGTTATCATATAGCATAACAATGTTAACCCAATATATATTACCAAGAAAAAAGTAAACTTATCCACCTTAAAATATGTACATAAATGTTCATAGCCCAAAAGTTAATCAATTGATGAATGAATAAGCAGATATAGTAGGTTCATACAGGATAATATTATTTAGGAATAAGAAATATGTTGTGTATGTATATACACTACAGGGTGAATGGATTTGGGTGTATTTTTCTGAGTGAAAAAAAGTACAAAAATGCCAAATATTGTATGGATTTTATTTATATAAAATAGTAAAAATAGAAAATTTCAGAGCAAAATATATTAATGGTTTCCAAGAGTTAAGAGAAAGAGAACAAAAAAATTATGAAATTATCCTAGAGTTAAACAGTGGCAAGGGTGGGACATTTTCCAATCCTTTAAATAAATTTTCTGAAAACAATTGTACATTTTGAAAGAATGTTGTTGTATGTGAATTATGCCTGAAGAAAAACATTTATAAAATATTTCACTATTTTTTAAATTTTTTGAATGTATTTCTGTGAAATTTTCAGGGTACTAAATGGATACAAAAATAGATGGATTAAAATTGAAGAATATAAATTGCTATATATTATCTACAGCATTTTCCCAATTTATAGGACTTTTTGAAATTGACAGATTGTTTACATATTTGGGGCAAATTTTCATCTTTACAAATATCACTTTATTACTGTGACTTTTAGGATTCTAAATGTTTTTATTTTACATCTTTTTTTTAACATTTTACATAATTCAATCTATACAATATATTTCCCAAATGTTAAAATTTTTGAGCTTCATTCTGTACTATTTATTAATTGTCAAAACTATCTTTTCACTATGATTTGGCAGTTTTCAATATTTGGCTATTTTTATTTAGAGAGAGAGAGAGGGAATTTTTTTAATATTTATTTTTTAGTTTTTTCGGATTACCTTAACTTATACTTTCTCATTTCTATTGTGAATAGAGTACAAATTTAAAATTTATTCAGACTTTCAAAAATCTTTTTTTTAAATTTTTTTGTAGTTGTAGATGAACAGATTGCCTTTATTTTATTTGTTTATTTTTAATGTGGTGCTGAGAATCGAACCCAGTGCCTCCCACAGGCTATGATTGGTACTTCAGAGAATCTTTTGTCTTTACTAATATTACTAAACTAACATTCATACATATGTTATACATTAAAGTGTTTCTGCAATCCAGGGAAAAATATTTTGGGGAAATTTGTGTATAAATTTACTATTATTTTCTATAATTAATATGTTGACATACATTGAAGAAATATATTCTAATTTAACTAATTCATTATCTTATGTTGAAGTCAGATTATAGAGAATCACCAAGCAAGTATACTATTTAGTACATTAGAGAATATCCAATGTCTACATAAAGCATACTTAAACTTCACATGCAGGGGTTCTGTGTTTGGGACTGGGGTCCCTGATAAACTTGCTGATTTGGCATGCTTGGTGGCTAGGAAGTTTCTGTGCAAATGTACAAAAATGCCTGGCTTCTGGGAAACTTCCCTCTAAAAGACACGGGATGCCTGGCCACTGTAGCAATGTTCTTTACAAGGAAGCTCTGTGTTAAGAGTTTTATCAGTTTCAACCTTGATCCTAGGCAGTAACTCCTGGGAATAAAGGAACTTGCTTGCTAGATAACTACAATATCCCACCAAGCTCTGGTGCTCCTGGATCTGCCCACTTAACAATAACTTTAGACAATGGACTTTCTTGAGAGTTGCATAAACCTCCTGACTTTGCATATTTTAACTGAAATGTAACTGCAGAATAAGAAACTTTACTGATACCCTAAATTAATATAGTTATGGTACTAATGACCTAATGTAACCTATTGGTATAAACAAATGTGGCTGTGTGGACAAAAAACCACTTTCCTGCATCTGCACCTTGTCTCTGTCTCCCTTTATTATTTTCCTTTACATTCACATAAGCAGTTTCACATATAAAAACAACAAATATGATAGGTTAATTAGTGAAACTAATAAATATTTCAAATGAATTAGATTTTATTCTCAAAATGTTAAGAAACATAAGTGTATACATTTATTATATTCCATTTTCATATATTTATATTTCAATAGGAAAAAGTCAGAAATAAACAGAAAATACAGTATACATTTTGTTTTATTTACTATTCTGTTTTCCAGAGACAGTCATGTAAAGATATAACTACAAGACCTGCCTTCCTGGTATGGCTTCTTTATACAGATATTTAAAAAAATATATTTTAATTGTTAAAAAATGAAACATGGCAATGTATTGACTTTTTTAAAGGCAAAATTTGACCTTAAGACAAAAGCAATTCCATATATACTGACCCCATTTAACTATAGTATTCAAGATTATGTATTACAGTATTAAACAAATTATTTCACACTATAATCTTTGCAAATTTTGAGTACATTTGCTTTTCTATTTCTGATTCTTATTAAATTTTAAAGACTCTTTCACTGAATGAATACATCATGTAGTATAAAAAACTTTCTTTGGTACTTTCCATAATGAGAAGATATTAAATAGAATATGCTATGTTCTAATTCTGGATCAAAAAGTTCAGATAATGTGCTTTGTCTTGAATGGTATGTAATAAAATAGAAAAGAAAAAGCAAACATCATTTCAGTCTAATCTTCTAAAAATGGAAAACTTCCTTTTAAACTGCAAGAACTATTTTTGTAATAAGGTAATAATGGTATTATAAAATAATCATAAAGACATTTTGCTATTATGAGTGACTCAATTTAGAGAACAGTTAAATGAGTCAATTACCAAAGAATCCCACTGTGAAAGTTTAGATTTTTATAGGTTTTAGAATACACAGTCACACATATGCAAAATGAGACACAGATTCAGTTGGACATAGAAAAAAATAATATTCCTGAAACAAAAGATGCATGAAACATTTAAACATATACAGAACTGGGGGGAGGCTGGTGTTAAAATAAAGTGATATTTTCAAGCAGAATACGTTAAATAAAATTTTTCTTGGACCAAAATGGGACTTATCCTTAAGGTGGGAATTAAAAAGAAAGTATTGACAAATATTCTAGAAATGCTAACCTCCTACAATTCTAGATAGCAATTTAAATTTCTAAAAAGGTTTTGCAAGCACTGCAAATAGATCAGTATAATAACCTGGAATCTGTCAATTCCAAACGTAAAACAACTTACAACCAAATTTATTTTTACAGAAATACCAAAATGTTGACGTGAAAATAGTTTTAATGCTATTAAACTTTAAGTATTAAAAGTAGATTCTTTCCCCTTATTTAAACAACATGGAATTAATGAATACCAAAGGAAATGCAGTGAAATTTCAATACATGAGGCAAATTCTTTGGTTTTTTGAAAATGGAGTTACTACTAAAGTATAAGAGCTACAGAAATCTGAAAAATAGTTAACATGTTAAATTAAGGACAAGATTATTTATAAAATGTTTCTTATTTTCAATCATATGACAAACTTTGAATATCCAATAATGGTAAAGAACTTTAAGACACAATGAGATTTGCCAATTAAAACTTTCACCATATTATTTCTAATACTTCCAGTAGTTTAATTGGCAAATCTCTCTCTTGTAAAACTTTCAAATATTTTTCTCCTCGGATAACTCCCACAGAGAATGAATAATTTACTCATTATTCTAATTAAAAAATGAATAGGAGCCCCACAGCCTGTGAGGGTTATAAAACAGTGTCATTAATCATCTGTTATTTAGACTTGTGGTCTAAAACAGTTTTTAGCAACTTCAGGAAAATACAGATTCAGCAATCCAGACCAAACAAGTTATAAGGCCCCCACCTGTAATCCTAGCAACTCAGGAGGCTGAGGCAAGAGGATCACAAATTTTAGGAGAGCCTTAGCAAGATCTTGTCTCAAAAGTAAAATAATAAAACAAAATGGAATGGGGATGTACTAAAAGGAACTTGATGTCATATTCAGGTAACCAATTCACAAAGAGGAGAAAATGAAGCAAAGAAAGAAAGAAAATCCTGCAAATCACAATACTAGTCAAAGACTACTGACAGAATCATTTCCTCTCATTCACAAATGTACTGTCTATTTTACAGGAAATTTAAAGATGAAAAATTCAATCACATTAGGTTCAAATATTTTCCTTTAACATTTTATGGATGACTGCAAGTACATTAGAGGTTGAGATGAAAATTATCCATACAGATTTTTGATGTGTGTTATTATATAATTATTTTATTTCACTTCATATTAGATTTAAAAGAAGTACTATATACCGTAAACACTGTGAGTTAACAGAATTGTATCAATTAAGAAAATGACAGTAAAATATTAGAAAGGTATATGATGACATAAACTTGAAAAACTCAGTTTAGTTTCCTGAGCTTTTGGCATTTATCTATATTAAGAGAAAACCGCAAGTAAACTTTTAATGAAGAATTTTATTCTCATATAAACACCAACATTCATGGAACTTTTAAAATATAACAATTAATTTGATAATTTACTTTCATAAAACTTGTATTTTGGATTAAAATAGTAGATAATCAGTATGTTAACTCATAGAAGGAAATTAAATTGTACAAGACCTTTGCCTAACTTGTAAAAATTAAAATTTAGTACCTTGGCAATCCTGCTTGAAAATTAACTGATACAGAAAATAGGCAGACAGAGAAAAAATGTTGACATAAGAATAATTTGCTCAATGACATTTTGAATTCACAACAAAATTTCTTTATTTTTAAATAAAAATACATGATATTTATTTTTTAAACTTTAAAAATATCCAAATTTATTTACTTTTATTTAAAATTATTTTAGTGCTAGGTATTGAACTAGCGATTTCCACATATTTTAAAACATTTATTATTTCATATCTCTAATATGTTGATCAGCTTTTCAAGTAGAGAACAGGAAGGAGCTATAGTTGAACAATTCATAGGTAAAGTAAATTTTCATTATTTATTTTTACCTATTATTGATTGAGTGTAGTGACAACTTTTTAGGAAAATATAAGTAACTATTTTGTATCTCTGAGTTTTGTCACTGACCAGCCCTTTATTGTGAATAAGACAAATTTTACATTGTCAATTTTGAAAATCAGATCATATCTGAAACATTGTTTTCAATTTTGATCTATAAAAACTCGTTTCAGAAAAATTCAGAGACTATTTACATGAAACAGTGATCCTAGGTTCATTTTAAAACCATGCAAAATAATACTTATTGATGTTGATAAAGAACTTAGATAAGGAAATGATGAAGTTTTGATCACGAATTAATTGATAACCTAATCTCATTTAAAATAACTAAGGCTTTCATAGTCTTTCTGTTTGTTATATTACAGAAAATATTAAACTTCAGTGGATTTTTCACATCTTTAGTTCCTTGGAAACATGCTTCCTAAAATGATGTCTTTAGAGCATGTTCTATAGAACTGTACTGCATTTATTAGGAGTGACTAAGACAGGGATCATTTTTGAGTGCTTTACTGCAAATCTATTAACTTCACTGAAATATAAATTAAAAATAGAATGTAAATCAAAGTAGAAACACTAAACCAGTATAATGAAAAATACTATGTGCTACTGAATTCCAATAATATTTCCGGGGCATCTAATGTTGGTTTTACATTTATTAAAAAAAAATGTCCTCTGCAAAATAACCCTCACATGAAAACCTATTGCAAGCAAATATTATATAAAGAAGTCAATGATTGTAGTATACAGAATATGTTTTATCTTCACAAGGGAATTTAAATAACTTGGTTATCATTTTTCTATTTATGTTATTAGAAAAAAATAATGTATAGTGCCTGAAGATTTAATATTGGCAAATAACATATTCAGCTTAATCTTCACTAATAAATGTACATATGTATCTTACATACACATATGTAACTATATTTTTAAAAAAATTGTTTTATTACACTTCTGAATTAATTTTCTTGAAACTGAATTTATAGTATTTTAAAATTAACTTGTTTAATAAAGCCAAGTATTAGAGATATACTGTACTTACATTGATAGAATAAAAAAAAATTAACAAATTTCATCAAAATCCTTAACTGTACCACTGAACAGTTAAAATTTACATAAACCATTTTTTCTCAAGGAAATACTGTAGACTTTTTATTTTGGTTTTGTTTTGGTACCAGGGAGAGAACCCAGTAGTGCTTAACCACTGAGCCACATGCTCAGCCCTTTTTTTTGTATTTTATTTAGAGACAGGGTTTCTCTGAGTTGCCAGATCTGGTTTTGAACTAGCAAATCTCCTCTCTCAGCCTCCTGAGGTGCTGGGATTACACAAGCACCACTATGCTTGGCCATACACTCTGACTTTAAGGAGATTGGACTTTAAGGAAATAGGTCACCTTCACTTACATGATAAAAATTAATACAAAATGTTAAACAGAAAAGGCTTTTTTTTTTTAGTTAGCATTTTTATTGCTGTGACCGAAACAACCAACACAGAGAGGACAACTTACAGGAAGAAAAATTTATATGAGACCCTTGGTTTCAGAGATCTCGTCCATACCCAGCCAACTCCACTGCTCTGGGCCTAAGGTGTGTATGGCAGCATATCATGGGGGAAGAGTCTGGTTGAGGAAAGCAGCTCAGCTCATGGAAGGGTCAGGAAAACAGAGAGAAAGCAAGAGACAAAGGGGTGGCAGAATTCAGGTAGACTCCAGGGACCCATCTCCTCCAACCATGCCCCACCTGCCTGAAGTCAACAGGGAATCAGCCCAATCAAACCATATTGAACTAATTAGGTTAGAGTTATTGTAATCTCATCATTTTACCCTCTGTATATTCCTGCATTAACAGGAGCTTTTGGGAGATACCTCACATACAAACCATAATATCTATAACTCACCTACAAAACACGTATGGTAAATGAGTATCTATTTACACAAAATATAAAAATAACTTTGCACAGAATATAATGACTGTGATGGACAACATAATTTTTCATGACATGCTCCATAGAAAAATTATATAGTTATGGATATGGCTAAGTAGATTTTACATTTTCCAACATTGTCCATAAATATCTCCCAACTTTTTCTCTTATGATAAACATAAGACAAACTATATTTATGGTGCTAGAAGTAACATTTACAAAATAATTTTAATTTCTCTGTCAAACTTAGCAACAAAATGGCTACCATTTTTTTAATAATTTCAAAAATTTAGAATTCTTTGTCACCAGAATATAATCCCTCACATTTGCCTAACTTAGAGTGAAGCACTAAATATGAAAACACAGAAATTTTCATAAAAATAGCCCAAATTTGCATCTTGATAATATGCCATCTTCAATGCATGTCACATTTGACTCAGCAAATAAATATATCTTGATAAATTTAAAGAGTTCACAAATTAATGAATGTAAATGATATTACAACTTACAACTATTATTTCTTAAACTGGGATTTTTGTTCATGAATGTAAATACAAATGAACAGCCTCTCTGTAACTTACTCCTCACAGAGTTTCCTTAGTTTCACATGCTAAATTATAAATTTTTTAATAAAAGTAGGATTTTTCAATTTTAATAAGAGTGATATAGAAATATCTGAAATGAGTACTATAGAGAAGAAGAATATAAATTTATGCTAAAAATGATAAAGTCAAAAAAGAAAAGGTACAAAAAATTTTAAGGTAAGATAACAAGTCATTTAATTTGGGCATATAGAGATTGAAGCACTGATAACAAATTCAATTAGAAGAGGGTATTAGGCATTTATAAAGAGCAGTATATCAGTCATAGGCGATGTTCTAAGACTATTGTATCAATTATCAGACATTATGTATGATACAGACATTATTATAAAATATGTACGATATAGAAGTTAAATAATGAAGAAAGAGAAAAGGTATTTCGACAGAACATATAGTAACATAGTACAAAGAAGAAGAGTTAATATAAGTCATTGAAATTAGTGGACATCTCAGAATAAAAGTAACAAAGAAATGAAGAAATATGAATAATGAAAAGAGAGCACGGTGCATGCTTGTAAGCTACTAGGAAATTAATGGTTGGGAAAGGATGTCTCACTGGTTTTATAAATAAGGAATAAATATGAATGAACAGGATGGTGATCCTTAAATGTAAGACTGTATATGAAGATAAAGAATTTTATAGTCAGACTTGAGTATAGTCTATGAATTATCATATAGCATCAATAATGTAGAAAGATGTGTCAAAGTCATCATTATGACTAATTGAGCATCCTTATTTAATAAAATCAACAAACTTAACTGAGTCACCTAGTAAATGGACCCAAGACATTACTTCTGTAAAACTTATTGGCATACCTTTAAGGTGTATGTAGGCTTAATCATTTGTAATTATTACCATATGTCTTTTTTTTTCTATTTGAGTTATCAATTGATGAATAAAAATTGTATATACTTAAGGTATTTCCTCATTTTTTCCTTTTATAATTTGTAAAAATTTTATGTATTTCAGATTAAATTGTTATAAATATTTTATTAGTTATTTCACATTTTGCATTTATATTTATAACAAATTTTCTCAAATCTAATTTTTAAACTAACATCAGTTTTTCCCACATATTGGCAATTACATGACCATTAATTGAATAATTATGTCTTAACTTCTAACTTTAATTCCATGTGTTCTTATTTATAGTATGCTACTATTCTCAACTGGCTTCAATAACTTTACATTGCTTGTTCTTATGTTTCAAAAAAATTCATTAAATTATATTAAGTTTGTGGGATATGCTATACTTTTTTAAACCCAATTTTTCTTAGATATTTACTTTGAATTATAATTACGAATACTATTTTGAGTTATTGAAATTATCAAAGAATTCTCTCAGGATTCTGTTTGAAATTTCAGCATGTTAAAAATTTTTTGAAAGAAAGTCCAGATTTTATAGTAGTGAAATAATTATTTGGTAATATAAAGTTGTTCTCCTTTCATATATTGCTACATTATATTCTTTATAAACCTTTATGTTTATTTAATTTGGTAGACCCATTTCTAATTTATGCTTCCTTTTTTATGTCATAAAATTTAAAACCATTATAAATGTGCCCCATGTTATTCTAATTTCTAAGGGTTTGGTATTCATTATATTCTGTTTTATACTCTTCATACTCTTGAAACAAATATGTCATAGAAGAAAAAAGAAAGATATGGGTTACACTCCAGTTTGCATTTTCTGCCACAGTTGAAGGCCAATATAAAAGTTATTCAAGCAATAGCTGTACTAATTTCTCATCTTTGTCTCATTACATCCTTGTCTCATTTTATGCTGAAGTAAAATGTATCTATTATTAGGGTCCAAGCACTACTTTGTCTTGAGTGGTAAATGAATCATTGCTTTTAAGTGCCCTGGACAACAGTGATAGGGCTCTTGGGAACTGCTTTGTGGAAAGGAACTGATTGAAAACTGCCCATTTGATGGTGACCCTTGTTATGAGGATTTGAGGAATCTGTGCTTTCAATGGAATTTTTAAGTTCAATAGCCTTGAGTTCAAACACCAGCTGCCTAAAGAGAGAAGCCCCAATTAAGCTATTTTGCTCACAACTTTGTTTTGTTTATCTTGAAGATTTCTTACAGTAAATCCTTTTGATGTTTAAACCTGTATAATAAACATGCAGAGACTGCTACTGGTCAGTCTCCATCCTATCAGGAGTTTGGGTGATCCACTGAGTTACAGTTTCTCTAATTTGTGCCTCTTTGTCTTTTCTTGGATCCTCTCACCACCCCATTAAGGAGATTGAATAAAGTCACACCAGAAATGACACTACTTAAGCTAATTAATGTCTCTGCTGAATGGGAATACCATTGGCAAATGAGTAATTTTACTAGAGTAGGTCCACAGTATTTTGATGCACTGGGTTACCCTTTGGATGTAATTGGAAATGATTTTAGCATAGTAAGTCATAAATGGTTTAGAATAAGTCAATCAAATAAGAAGACATATGACTGAAGTTGTAGGTTAGTTGCAGAGCATTTGTGCGCAAGGCTCTAGATTTAATCCCCAGCATCACAGTCAATAAAAAGACAAAAGTTATCATGATTCCAACAAATAAGCAACAATAAACCTTAGATCATCATTGGAATTCTGATTTTAAACTTAAAAAATCAACAAAGTCAAATGACCATAGTCATTATAAATAAGAATTGGTTCAAAAGGAAAACAAATAACGTGTTTTTGAAACCAAATTAGTAAAGAATTAAGAAAAATAATACTAAATGCTGCTAAAAGTTTCGCCATCTAGTCTCTTCAATTGAACAGATGTAGGAGACTTCTGGAAAGCAACTGGGCATCATCACAATCAAAACCTAAATAAGCTCATCAACATTGATTTATCATTAAATTTCTCCCATTTTTAAGAAATCTGTCATTACAATTTATCTTTTTTTCATGAACAGAGAGACATGTAGAGCAACTAAAGCATCAACATTCTTCAATCTTCATTTTTAAAGTGCATGTACCAATGTTATCCAAATATTTTCAAGTACCATGTATCAGTGTTACCTTTACTTGAACTAACTTAAATCATACAAGCAGACTTAAACACATTTATATTTAACATAATAATAATATTGTCTACAAATCTTACATTATTTTAGAAACTTGAAAAACTATGAGAAAACATGAACTATCAATATAACATAACTTATAAACTATTAAGCACTTAATGCCCAATAAAAAAATCTTTTCTATTTAGAGTTGCAGCTATAATAATTGGCTTAGTTTCATAAAATCATTGGGTCAAATGAAAACATTCTGTACCTTAACTTTCCTTCTTTATGTAGAATATTTCAATTTCACAAAGATCCAGTCATTACCTATGAAACTAGAAATTATATCAGGAGAACAAGGAGATTTATTGAAGTCTAGATAATAGAGTGCAAGGACTCTGTGACATGTTTCAAAAGAAATTGAGAACCTCTCTGTACAACTGTTGCACTGAGATTTCTGTGCATAGGTTTCACACACAGTGTGATCAGTCTCACATATTCAGGACCATCTTTTGTAGTCATACTACTAGCTTTGAAATATTAGTGTCATAGCAGCATCCAATTTTAGAAAACTAAGCTGAGAGACATTTAATTAAAGTCTATTTTATCACTTGTGCTACAATTTTGAAACTCAATCAAGGATGTACACAAATTATACTAACTACTTGTAAAATCAGCACTACAAAGTATCCAGTTTTTCCTTGGCTGTTTCCACTATACCTTGCTTCAGTTTCAAAGACTTCATAAAGACTATATATGAATGTAAGGCTTTGTTACATATCTTGCCAATATTTTGGTAATTTTTGTATTTTCTTAAGACAATAACACTGTATTTTTGGTATGGTTACTGAAGGAAAAATAATTGTCTAAAGCAATGGATTTTTAGCCTGGGCTAGTTTATTATTACCTGTTTTCTACTTCTTAAGACATCAACTTTAATATAAAAGCTTATCGAAAAGTTACATAGAAAGTAAGAATTTTAAAGTACAACTACCATCGTTATCATGTACTTATATCTAAAATGATAACCAATAACTTAGTATTTTTAAATGTCATACTGAATTTCTACATCCAATTTTTTGGGGGGTCAGGATTAAGTTACCAAATTATAAATCATCTCACATTTAAAACTCCATTTGTGTATTTGTCCCCTGCAGTTATTGTAATAGAATCATAGGTATAATATCAGTTTTCTTTCTGGCATTATAGGTGGGTAATTAAGTAGATACTCTGCTTTACATATTGACAAATTCTTACATACAAAGTGGTTATTAGGGATGTTTTGGATAACTTAATGTTGATTAACTCCCTTCCTGAAATTTTACTTTTGAGAGTATTTTACTTAAAGAATATTCAGGGGTAGAATTGAATAATGTTTTTTAACCATAAAAATATATGCAGGTTTTTGGCAACTAATGTGATGAAAATATGAGAGGCAACAATTAATATGAAAAGTTACAAGACTCCTTCTCCTTGATATGGGATTCCTAGGTAAAAACTTACACTGGAAGCATACCAGAGATCTAGCGGGATAAGCTGCACTAATCAGGGTAGACTGGGTGCTTTCTTATGGCTCTTGGATTGCTGGATGCTGCGTATCTGTAATAAAGTCAACTAGTATAGCTCATCACTGTGGGAGTGACCCATGCATACTGATTCATCACAGGAGTGAAAGACACAGAATAAAATGACAATACAGGTGCAATTGTGAAATTAAAGGTACTTTGAACATGAGATGATAGAATTCACTGAGACTAAGAATCAATTATACTTCAAAAGTATAGCTATTTACTATAAAACATGAATTTTCATGAAAAAATTGATGTCTTCTAGAAAATTACATCGCAGACCAGTGTCTTTTCCTAGGTCAGAGTGAACAATATTAAAACAAATATAATATCACAATTTATTTGGGCATTTTTACCAAACGAGTGTTAATTAATCTTGCAAACTTTTAAATTTTGGCAAACTCTCATACATTTGAATAATATTAAGTCCACCCAATATAGCTTATTCCTAAATAATCAAAATTTATTTCTATTCAAAATACATTGAAGCAAGTAATCTATATTTTGATATTTCCACAAAGGGAACCTGACTTAAACAACTGTAACAGAATCCACTATTATACTATAAATTGTTGAGCAAATTTAAATAGGGTATATTAACAGGTGCACAATATGGAGTTGCATGTTGAAGTTGAAATAGCAGGGATCCAACCAGATTAAACTTTAAAAAAAATTAAGTGTTATTTATATATTTTCTTTATACTTTAGAATGATATATTTATTCTGTGCACATAAACTATTCACTAATCAATTTAGAAATAAAGTTCATATAATTTCTTGGAATTTTTTAATTTTGTATTTAAACAAAATTTAATACATTTTATTAAGTTAAGCAGCCAAATAAAATAGATTGGGGAAATATCAAAGAATAGACACTAATGTAACAGTTTCTAGAATTCCTTTTAGATTTTTTTATGTCAAGTATTGAAACAGCACATAAATTGTTTCCCAATATATTCTAAGAAAAACTCGTGTTAGTATGTAATTTTAAAAGCATAAAGAGGGAAAGAAAATAATATAATAATAAATAATACTAGGGCCAGAGTGATAGACATTTTTCCAGAATGAAATAATTCAATTTTTTTGTGTGAAATTTTTAGTTCTAGTTTAGTTCTAGTCAAGGCATATTTGGTATCCAGGTTTCCAGTTAGTAAGTTAAATAAAAGCATCTCATCATACATTTAAACCTGAGTAAAAATATTAAAAATTATTTAGTACTAAATAAAAAGAAATAAACTATCCATGGTCAAGTATTGGACAAGTCCATTGAGAGTTTTTTTTTTTTTTTTCCCTACAGTTGAGGAAAAAGTTTGGCTATGATGACTACATTTACTCATTTACATGGAAAACTTATTGGTAATGAGTATGCTCATAAAGAAGAATTGTAAATTTTATTCTTCACAAGTTTATTTCTGCCTTTGACATTCATTTACAATTAAAGATACTTGAAATCAATTTAAATTACTTTTTTCACTTTTACTGTTCTTATACATAAAAATGTCTCTTCACATTTTTTCTAGGATTAATTTTATTTTCATAATTTAAAGATTTACTTAGTATATCTTTATTCCAAAAAAACAGAATATTTTTCTTCTTAATTGATATCTTTTTACATTGAATGCTTTCATGTAAAATCATATCCAAATTTACATTCCAGATACTTTTAATTTTTTTTACATAGTTATGAAAACTAATCATAGTAGAACATTAATGAAATATGTGCACATATCAATTTTATTGGAGTCACTAAAGAAGGCATATCAATTATTTACCACATTCCTTGATCAACATTAACCTAACTCTAGAAATTTCTTTCATTCTGTTCTCAGTTCAATCAGATAATAATTAAGTTGACTGGAAAGATACTAATGAAACTATAACACATCCTATAAAATTTAATGGAAAAGCAATAATCATAATATATAAAATATTTATGAATAAAATATTAGCATTAGAAATAGCTATATTTATCAAAAATGAAAAAAAAAAGCAGGTTTCTGTTGTAAACAAAATGAAAGTAGATCATCCACCCAAAATGTATGTTTAAACAAGACTCACAATACTATTAATTTTGTGCAGGTAAAGCATTTTAAATATAATACTATGGTAATTGGAGGAATAGAATCTAAAAATCTTTGTATACTAAACCTCAGAACATATAAATATCCCTGAATATATACAGCAACGGGGAATTAAAGCTGATGTTGGAGTTTAATTTTGAATCAGCTGACTTTAAAATAGCAATCTTGAGAGTTTTATTAAATACCCACTGGCCCCTCATGTATATTTTATGAAATACCCATAGATCCATTATCTATTTTTAATTAGGTCTTTTGTGTTTTTGTTTTGGTTTGCTATATAACTTGTGGAGTTCCTTATGTATTCTGGATACCAACCCCTTGTCAGAAGAATAGTTTGCAAATATTTTCTCCCATTCTGTAGAATGTAACTGAAGTTTGTTGATTGTTTCTTTTGCTATAAGTTTTGGGTTTGATATAACCCCATTTTTTCTCTGTTTCCTTTGGGTTTTGGTATCTCATCCAAAAATTCCTTGCCTATTTCAATATCAGAAAGCATTTCTCCTACATTTTATTCTAGTAGTTTCATAGTTTCACAGATCACATTTACATCTTTGTTCCACTAGAGATAGGGGTCTTGAATAGGGGTCTTCTCTGTGTAGATACCCAATTTTCCTAGCACCATTTATTGACAGGCCGTTCATTCTCCAATGTATGTCATTAGCACTTTTGTGAGAAGTAGGTTAGTTGTAATTGTGTGAGTTCACTTCTAGGCTATCTATTCCATTCCATTGGTCTGTGAGATTATTTTTAATGCCGATATCATTTTTTGAGTGCTACAAATGACCAACAGGTACATGAAAAAGAGTCAACATCAGTAATCATTAGAAAAAAAAGGCAAATGAAAACTAGAATGAGATATCCCTTTACTCCAGTAACATTGACTATTATCAAAAAGACAAAAGAAAACAACTGTTAGCAAGGATATAGAGAAAAAATGGAATCTTTGCACAGTATTGGTATAAGTGTAAATCATTACATGTATTCTGTAAAAAAGTATAAAACTTCTTGAAAAAATTAAAAACAGAATTACCATATGATTCAACAATTTTGCTTCTGGTTATATACCCCCAAAAATGAAATCAGTAGATTGAAGAGATATGCAATCTCATGTTTGTTGCAGTGCAATTCAAAATAGACAAGCCAAGTGTCCATCAAATAGTAAATAGATAAAGAAAATATGGTACATTCACATAATGAAATAATATTCAGTCATAAAAATGATGAATTATTCTTATTTTCATTCCTGTGGATAGATCTGAGATAAACATGCTAACTGAAATAAGTGAGTCACAGAAAGTATTACATGATTTCACTCATGTGGGATATAAAAATTGTGATCTCAAAAGTTGAGAGTACCCTCGTGATTTCCAAAGTTTGAGGAAGTAATGGGGGAGGGAGAGATGGTCAAAGCTTGATTAATGGGTGTTAAATTACACTTAGATATGAATAAAAATTTCTGGTATGCTATTGCACATTAGCTTGATTATAAATAACAATAATGTACTGTATGTTTCGAATAGCTAGAAGAAAGGTTTTTGAAGATTTGTCCTAAATAGAAATGATATATGTTTGCAGAGATAAACATATCTATCCTGATTTAAACATTACATAATGTATACTTATATAAAAACAACACATGGTACTTCATAAATAATTTTTGTTTCTATGTATGAGTCAAAATAAATTTAAATTTAAAATATAAAAAGATATATTATCCTGGACTTTCTAGGAAGTGCCAATGTAATTATAAGGGGCCACCAAAAAGTGCAAGTGGAAGGCAGAGAAGAGGTCAAAGTGATGTGATGTGAGAACTTGAACCATTACTACTAGTGAAAAGATAAAGGGAGAGGGCTATGAGGCCAGGAATAAAGGCTGCTTCTAGGAGCTTGATAAGCCAAGGTAATGCATTGTTTGTTAGGGGCTTCTGAAGGAATGCAAACCTTCCCTCATATTGATTCTTCTATTGAGGCCCATGCAGTCTTCTGAGCTACAGAACTGCAAAGTAAGGAATTTGTATAGTTTCAAACCATTAAGTCTTGCATAATTTGTATCAGGAACTCTGGTAAACTAACATAGGGTCTCATAGCAGTTTAAAAATTTTCACAGTAATATATTTTTGATGATCAACTTGTCCTCTATAAATCACACTGGTATGCTGTTAATTATTTTGGAAACATCATTTCATAATAATTTTCAGTTGAACAATTTATTCCTATGTGTCATTTACTCCTCAACTCTGTGTGTGTGGGGGGGAGACCACATGAACAGCCACAGACTATGAATCAGTCTGTTAAACAGACTTCTCAGGATCAATGTTTCTCAGCATTTCCGTATAGTAGCAATTTAACATTAGTAAAAAATATTGTCCCATTAAAGCATAGAAAAGAAGAAAGTAAAGCAAAATCAGCAAAAATAAAATTCATAAATTATGTCTCAGTTATCAGACTCTTTCTTTTATGTTAAATAAGCTTAAAAATGACATGTGCATATACTAAAAATGATTGAATGCCTACTTATCCTGGTTATGTACCTTCTTGGATCACAGTTGGTTAGTTATCATTATATAATGTTTGTAAAGTGCTCAGAAGTTAAAATTGCTCCCTTGATGCTGAGTAACATCATCATACCTGAACAAACCCATTGATGAAAAGCATATGTTATCATTTTGCAACCCTCTTCAGAGGAAAATGAATATTTACCACTGAAGGAAGCAAAAGAAAATAAAAAGGGAAATAAAAGAATGAAAGTACAAGGTCAAAGCAAGTTGTAGGCCAATGTAGATAGCAGAGAAGCCCTCTCCACTCTCAGTTCAGACTCTTTTGGCCAGAGAAGACAGGCAGGTAGTGAGGTGGTAGATCACAAAGCCAGGTACACTGGCAAACACAGCAGAAGCAGCCACAATTCCTCCAGCTAAAGGGAGTTTGTGGCCAAACGTTGCAGCTTTGCATCTTGAGGTTTTAATATGAAGACAGTTTACTACTTTCGTGGAGAGTACTAATGACTAGTTATCACTCCAGTGTCTTCCAGTTATAATGATCACATTTATTTGAGGGCAGTAAGGAAAATGATAGTGAATATAACTCTGAATATGTTCACAAGACAGCTCTTCACAGGATATCTATATGCAGATGGTTAGTGTTATTGGTATCAGTCTTTGCTGGGTGATATTTAGTATTTCTGAAGCTTTTCATTAAAAAATTCTAATGAAGGGAAAATGGGATGAGATGAAATCGTAGAGTAGTTTTGATTTGCATTTCTCTAATTACTAGAGACATTGAACATTTTTTCATATATTTGTTGATGGATTGTATATTTTCTTCTGAGAAGTGTCTGTTCACCTCCTTAGGCCATTAATTGATTGGGTTGTTTGTTATTTGGGGGTTAAGTTATTTGAGCTTTTTATACATCCTGGTGATTAGTACTCTTATCTTTCATGTGTGTGGCAAAAATTTGCTCCCCAAATGTAGTCTCTCTCTTCACCTCATTGATGGTTTCTTTTGCTGAGAAAAAGCTTTTGAGTTCGAATCCATCCCATCTATTGATTCTTGATTTTATTTCTTGTGCTTTAGGAGTCTTGTTAATGAAGTATACAAACAACAATAAGTGTTGGTGAGGATGTGGAAGAAAAGCCACACTCATACATTCCTATTGGGATTGAAAATTGATGCAAAAAATCTGGAAAGCAGTATGGACATTCCTAAGAAAACTTGGAATAGAATTACCATTTGACCTTGCTATCCCACTTCTAGGTCTATACCAAAAGACTTAAAATCATCATACTACAATGACACAGCCACTTCAATGTTTATAGCTGAACAACTAATAATTGCTACATTGTGGAAGCAAGCTAAATGTCCTACAATAGATGAATGGATAAAGAAACTGTGGTATATATACACACTGGAAGATTACTCAGCATTAATAAAGAATAAAATTATGACATTTGTAGGTAATTGGAGGGAGTTGAAGAATATCATGCTAAGTGAAGTAAGCCAATCCCAAAAAACCAAAGGATGAATGTTTTCTCTAATAAGTGGATGCTGATCCATAATAGGTGGGGCATGGGAAAAATGGAGAAACTGTGATAGGGCAAAGGGGATGGAGAGGAAGGAAGGGGTCATAGGGGCAGGAAAGATGGTGAAATGAGATGGACATCATTACCCTAGGTACATGTATGACAGCACATATGGTGCGACACTACATTGTGTATAATCAGAGAAATGAAAGGTTATGCTCCAATTGTGTACAATGAATCAAAATGCATTCTTGTGTAATATACACCTAACTAGAATAAATAAAAAATTAATTACAACAAAAAGAAAATGGGAAATTAGTCCATAGGATGATATATATATATATATATATATATATATATATATATATATATATACACACACAGTATACATGAAGGGATCTCACTGCAATAATCACAACAAGGAGAGAAAAGATGAACACAAAAGGAGATGAATCATGATATACTGAAAATACTGGCCTTTGTCATATGAACTATATGTGTTCTCCAAGGCCATAATAAAACATTCTTAGGCCCCTTCATTCACAGTCTCTTTTCTAAAATAATATTTGTATATAAAATATCTATATAAAATATATGCTTATTTCCATATTAATATAGAATATATTTAATTTACTTTATATTAATTATATATTTTCATCATTTTAAAAATTATTATTACTTTTTTCTTCGGTTTTTAAAATAATTTGAATTTTAAAAATTTCATGGACCTATTAAAATTATCATTATTATTATAAACTGTGCCTGCTGTGTTTGAAGAATAATTATTCCTGCTGTTTATAACTATTTGATAACATCAACAATTCTGTGTGCATTCAGATCTCCCCAGTGCTACATTTTTAATAAATCAAAACAATTCTGGGCTGGGCATGGTGGTATAGGACTATAATCCTAGTGGCTCTTTAGACTGAGGAAGGAGGATCACAAGTTCAAAGCCAGCCTCAGCAAAAGCAAAGCGATGAACAACTCAGTGAGACCTTGTCTCTAAATAAAACACAAAATAGGGCTGAGGATGTGACACAGTGGTTCAGTGCCCCTGAATTCAGTCCCCATTACACCCCACCCAAAGGAAACAATGTTGGTAAAAACACAGGCAAGCTGAATACTAAAATTTAAAATACAAATAGACTCAACAAATTTTTTTTTGTTTAAGTACTAATATCCCTCTTAAAGCTGTTAAATCTCTCTTCCTCTTTTTTCCAAAGTGTTCAAATGTATGTTTGCAATGAAAATATTCTAAAATCTGCATGATTCATATCTGAATTAAGTGAGTCAGCATTAGAAATGATTACATTAGTAATGCCAAATAGTGTATAATGATATATGTAGATACAGAATATGACTCATACAAAAATTTCAGAAACTTAACCTGCATCCTAAAAGATATGAGTGAGGAACTGAAGAGTGGAATGGCAATTCATATGCTGGTTGTGAAATAATAGTACTGATAGGAATGACTTGGAAAGATGAAGCTAATTCAGTTTCTTGTTTATGTTCTAAGATAAAGCAGTATGCTGAAATTTTTATCCAGACCAAAAATATTTCTTTAAAATGTTCTACAATTTTGACTTCTTACTATGTTGGCCTTTCTTTGAAGTAGAATGATGGACATGGAGTTCTGTTAAATGTGTATTTTTATGGTTTACAAAAAATAATCTTTATCTGCTAGAAAAAAATTAAAATGTGATAAGAATACCAAACATGTAAATGATCACTTAACCTAATGAATATATTTTTTGTGGCCAAAAATAACCCCCAAAACACACAAAATGGAATGGGTATTTTAAGTCAGAGCAACATCCGCTCCTGCAAACAGATAAATTACTATTATTTGATTTTCAGCCTTTTACAGCTTTTTTTTTCCCCAAGCATCTTAGGAAAATATGCTCATATATCACCTGTGTAAAATAGAAACAATTTATGTTCTTTCAACTGTGAACACCAATCACACACAGACATTTGCAAATTTACATGAGATGGAAAACAATTTCAAGGCAATCAACTAAACCACAATAAAAATTATACATGCATCACAGCATTGGGAGAGAGATAAAACTGTGATTGACAAACGAAAATCAGGTTTTACATAACTCTCACTGACCAGTGCTGGTACCCTGAACAACATACAGTTAACTCTAGGCAAATATCTTTGCAGACTGATTTGTGAGCTTGGCTATCCAACATTTCCATGCTTTCATGACTATTTATTGATCACCTGCGCTATGCCAACCATTGTTTCAGAAGCTTAGGACATATCATGGAACCACAAAAGATAAATAATAAACAAAAAAAAATTTGCCCTATTTATTTCACTAGTTGGGAAGAGAGTTTAGTCAATAGCATAGTATATAAAGAGCTTATAATATTGCAAAAATAATTATAGATGGTACACTAAGGTAAAGATTTGGCATCCTCATTGTCTATGTCCAACACAACTAACAGAAGGCTAACAGAGTCCCTGTCATAGCATACCAGTGGGCAAACCAAACTGAGATACTTGGGATAATCCTATCTCCCTCAGAGAGTAAGTTGTTCAATTAAGATTGTGTTAGAAGAATAGTTTATCTTTCTTTGAATGATTAAAATGAACTTTCCTTGAGTTCACTGAAATTCTTTACTTTATGAGATAGAACCTGTACCACCACCATCCCTCCCCCCCAAAAAAACTTTGCAAGATAGATTGCTTATGTCTATTGTGTAAATAAAAATAAATTCTTGTCATAGTGAGTTCTAAACAGTTTGAAACGTATTCTTTAAGTAGAAGATCTCTGAAACTTTGTCAATTCAATTGCCATTCAATGGAATAGTTTAGAACAAATCAACCCAACCAACAAATAAAAAATTACTTTCTTTTTTTATATTATCCTATTGCTGAAGTCTTATATTTCCAGTGAAATATGAGTTGCAAAATAGCATATAAAAAACTATAATCACGTATCCAAAAGGGCACACCAAAATATTCACAGTCATATTTATTTCATGTTGTTTTAAATTAAAAATATTGACATGTTTTTATAATATTCAAGTTTATGCAATATAATTTTAAATAGTGATATCTGATATCTCTGTTGTTTGTTTTTTGTTTCTTTTCCTAGCCACCCTTCATCCTATCTCTTTCATTCAGGTTAAAAGCTGGCTTTGTGCTCATTTGCAAAAGAGAAAATTTGAGGCAGGAGCTTAAGCATAAATTAGCTGCATTTTATTTTATTTTACATTTTGTGGTACTGGTATTGAACTCAGGGGTACACTACCACTGAGCTACATATCTACACACTTTTAAAATTTTATTTTGAGACTGGATCTCACTAAGTTGCCCAGGCTAGCCTCAAATTTGTAATTTCCCTTCCTGAATCTCCTCAATCATTGGGATTGCAGACGCTTGTCTAGAAATTAACTTTAAATAAGTTTATAACCCTATGGGAAGTCTTTTTCCATTGAAGTCTTTGCATCCTGAGGATGAAGAATGGCGATTCCTTTTTGAACAAGGAAGTAAAGTAGGAGTATTTTCCTGACTCTGGAGAATACATCCAAAATCACAGAATTAAGGGTCAGCAGTGACCCATGTTCAATCCCCTAAGAATAGTCTGGAGAGTTGTTACATCTTTAATCAATCAGTGTGGATTTCAACATTGTCAATTTTTTTCTTTTAGGTATGGATTCCTAATGGTACTCTATACAATATTAAAATTGGTTTTGATTGTATTTTCAAAAAAGATGATAGGAAAATGGTCATTTGTTTCATCTCATATTTCATTTTATTACTATGAACATTCAATATTTAACATGAAAGAAAAATTTTGTTAACTATAATTATATAGGGAATGCCTCTGATTGTTCATATTTTAATGTGATGATACTGTAAGTTTAGTATAGTGTCAGTATTTAGTTTGACTTCAACATTAAAATATTTTATATCATTAAAGATCTTTCTTTAATATTAAGGATTTTAAATTTTGCTGATAAACTTCTATATACTGTTGGAAATCATTATATGTGCTTTTTCCCTCTATTTGAGCTACTGGTGAGATGCAGTAATTTAATCACTTTTATTGCTCTGTCATTAAACTCTCAGTTATTCCGCTGGATATCTCTTACAAAAATCAGTTCTTTAAGAACAATGCACATCTATTCATAACACAGCAGCCGACAATTTTCATTAGTACTAAATTATGGTCTTATTTTTGTAGTCAAATGGGACTATGCAATGGTCTTCAATATTGTTTGAAATTTAAAAAAAAAATCTAGTAATCACGTGATCATACTATTCTATTGCTATACTACATGCTTTATTTCCCCGTCATTAAGAAGAATTCATTGACAATGCTATAGCTGTGTCTACCAAAAACAAATTGAGAAATTCTGGAGTAGTCAAACATTAGAACATCATCCATACTAGATACATTGAAGACAGCAGAGTAAGTATGTTGCTATCTTCCCTGGCACTTTGCTGAGAGCAACCAAGCAATTCTTCATTTCACTTGTGAGCATACCACATCCATGTATCACAAAGGAACCGTGCAAAAACCTCTGTTATTCATGCTCATGCAAGCATAGAGATCAACTTTTTAAAATATTAGAAGGAAAATACTGCTTTCTACAGAACAGTATTCTGTCTTTGTGTCAAAAATCTCAGTGAAACGATAAATCATGCAACATGAATACATCCAAACACAAACTTCTGGAATAAAAATCGTGAATCTCAGAGACTAGATAGATTCAAGTAACATCTACAAGCCAATCATCCACCTTGCATGCAGAATAGAGGACATTATTCCAACTTTCAGTGCATAATGAATACTTTGATAAATCCTATTTTGAAATGTAATTGGATGCATAATTTCCCAAATAGATTTTTAAAATATCTTAATTTGGTTTATTTATTTTTACGCAGTGCTGAGGACTGAACCCAGTGCCTCACGTGTTCAAGGCAATAGCTCTGCCCGTGAGCCACAATCCCAGCCCCCAAATAGATGTTATACACAAGCTAATAAAAGAAAACATGTTATCCTACTAGGATATTTTTGCTATTTTTCTGTCAGTTTGTCATAATTTTGTTCATCCAGATTGCTATTATTTCCCAACTGAATGTCACTGGACACTGAAATATTTTAAAGATAAGTCAAAGTGTCTGAATCATGACTAACCAAACTTACTTCACTTGTCATGAAGATGCATCATACTTAAGAGATATAGTAGATTCTCTGGGTACTCAAGCACAAATAAGATTTGATATTCTCATTGTTTTCAATTTTTTAAAAATTACCTTCTATTATTCATAGTATCAAATCAAGAAAATATATTTGTGTATATGCAAACATATACACATACTCTTTTAAATGTGTCTACCTTTGAGATTATTTTATTCACCTATTTATTCAACAAATATGCATATAACTTAATTTTCAGTCATTGTACCAATGTTGTGAGCATCTGCCTAGGACCCAGGACTAAGCATCATTTCAGTAACTGATGTTACAATAGTGAGGAAAAACACATTCTCTACTCTTATAGTACTTAAAGCTCAGTGTCGAAAGGGAAAACAAATATACAAATACTTCTGATATACTGAAAAGTGCTGTAAAAGCAACTAAGGCATCAAAGGAATAGTCAGGAAGGACATTTTGATGATGGTGGTATTATTTCTTAATAGCTCTATCACAAATCATTTCTCTGAATACATTGAGGAAACACCTAAACGAAGCAAAGGAGTAATCAGTGCAAGTGCTTTCTGTTTAGAGATGCAGTCGCAGATCTTGCTGTGATCATGGAGAAATGGGCCAGCAGGTTCTCTTATGGAGTCAACAGGGTAGCAGCACAGCAGTAAAGGCACTGAGGTAGAGTTTAATGCCATGCTTCCTAGAACTTCTAATGACTTTAACTACCTGTGTATTGCGTTTTAAATAGACATGTTTGAAAAATAAATTCTGGCAGTTTTGTGGAGAGTAGCAGCAGTAGATGAAGTTGTAGGCACTGTTTGGGGGACTGCAAAGCAGAATACAATACAGTATTAAACAGATATGCCTTCTTTTCATGGAGTATACTCTCTAGTGTAGAACAATTAAATAATCAAAAGGTGAAAATAAATAAATGGAAAGAATATAGAAGGGAGTGACAAATACAAGTATGGGAATGAGAGTGAAGGTAGAATATGATAATTCTGTGTGCTTCAATAAGAATCTAAAATAGAATTACATTACATCTTGACCATAATACCCAAAATGAGACAACCATTGAGATACCATAAGGAAGAGAAGCCAGTAAGAGAATCAGTATGTGAATTATGCTTATGTAAAAATTAAAAAAAAAATAGGCTTGTGTTTGGGGGAGTTAGGAGGCAATAAACTTTACAAAAACTGGAACACCAGAGGCAAGATGCTGTTAGACCTTAGAGGCCACAGTGGAGATGTTTGAATTCAGTGTAGGTAAGCAAGTTTCCCTGCTGCAGAAGCAATATAATCTGATTTACCTACTTAGATGATTAACTCTTTTTGTAAATTTTATTTTGATGGAAAGAGTTTACATTCTTGCTATTTTGTAAACCTATTTCATTAGTCCAGGATGGTGATGTGGTGGATTATATTTGATGGTAGCTTAAAAAATAAAAAGAATGAATGAATTTGGGGGTTATATTTTGACATCAAAGAGAACAGAACTGGGGTGGTGGGGATGCAGGTATCAAAGATGTCCCCTCAGTATTTGGTTTGAGTGACTGTGATCAGGACACTTGTTTAATTAAGATGTGGAAAGCAGAGATTTAGCACATGGAGACAGTGCTTCAGAAATATTATTTCTCCTTTCCATGTCATAAGTTAGAGATGTAAATAGATAACACAAATGGAGGTGAAGTGTCTGATTATGGAAGGAGGATTGGAGCTTGAGTGAAGCTTGTTTGATTAGAATACATTCTACCAGATATGGATTCTAATATAATACCAAAGTCCTTAGCTTAAGCTTGAAAGCACTCCATCAAAATGTCCACTTCACAATGACCTCTCCCTCCCAGAAATTAAAGAAATTCTTCTCTAAGAAGAAAGTAATTTTACCCCATCACCTGTGTAGAACCTATTTTTAAAACTTAATATTTCGTTCATACCAAAAGGAGCAAAGCACTTAATGTATTAAAAACTAATCAAGATCTTAATCATTAAATTAGCCTAAAATTTAAATATAAGCCAAACTGAGCCATGGAAACCACTGCATGAAAATCTACTTAGGATAGTAACTATTCTTTCAGTGCTATGTACATGGGGACAGAGAGATGAATTCATTCTGTTCAAGAAAGTTAAACAAACCTAATACATAGAGAATAATCTGAACTATATCTTGAATAGATAAATGAATTTTAAAAGATGAGAGAAGCTGAGAAATGGTCAGCCAGATAACAAAAATAACGCACAAGTAAAACTAAGGATACAGGAATCAACTGGAGAAGAGACTGAAACATTTAAGTAAGTAGATGGTAAAAGATGTTGGAGAGTCACAGAAAGAACTTGAATTTGAAAATAATGAATGAGTAATATGATGATGTTCGGGTTTTACAAAGGAAAACTTTGTTATTTTATTTACAATACAATGTTGTAGAGGAGAGGCCAAAATATCAAAATTTGAAAGAAATGTCTCAAAAAAGAAATGATGAGCAAGATTAAAGAGGACAGGAAGGGACTGTGAGAAATTTCAAACTAGAGTTATCACCCCTAGTGATTAAGTGCATGCATTCGGTGAAGGAAAATTAAGAGTCAGAGATGATGCATAGGCTCTTCCTTTGTGTGGCTGAATGAACTTTGGTTTTGTTCCACTGAAGAAGGAAAGTCAACCTGGTGAGGGAGCAGTGCTATTGTAGGAAGTGGTCAATATTTGGTAATCTGGGAGAATATGACTGGTAAGCAGGTGAAAATATACTCTTTTGAATAGACAAGATATTATAGTTTACCTCAGAGAATTTGTGAGTCATCAGCACATTCAAAAAATGGCAAAGTGAGAAATTATTCTATAATATTGAATTTTTGTATTCTCACATAGTGTTGGTAAATTATTCATAATTCCCCCCAGAAAATTACAGGTTATCAGCAAGACATCAGCCCCAACAGATTGGGAATATTTACAAATGAAGTAATGAACAACAGCAAAGTTTGTTATTTGAATGTTCTACCAAAGGTCAACAAGACACTTTTAATACAAATTTATTTTTAACTCTGCAAAAGAATTTTATATTTTTCATAAAATCATTTTTAAATCTGCTGGTAACCTAGAGAGTGCCACAGACAGCAAAGGACAACATTTGAGGAAGATTTTATAAACAATTCTACTTTTGCATCTTTGTTCTACTTATTACTTGACTCTCTGTACCCGGAACTCATCAAAACATTAAAAAAATATTCAATAAACAATAACTTGTCCACCATTTAGATTTTGTTCATTATGTAATTATTCTTCTCTTTTGAATGCAGGGACATGATATAAAGAAAATAGAGAAAGTTTCACATTTATTTTTAATATCCCCCAAGTTTGCTTTCCTGGCTCAATTAAATGTTTTATTGATTAATTTATCTACAAATGAGTATTTACATAATCTCCATTATGTCAGGCACTGTTGTAGGCACTATTGTAGACACTGGGGAGAGGGTAGTAATTGGATAGAAAAAGTTCCTGTGTTAACAGCACACACATGATGTGGGAGGACACATAGCCCCAAATGCATTCACTGCTATACTTGCAGGTAGAGACTAATGAATGGAAGTGACACTAACCAACTAAGAATTGGAGGGTTAGAGGAGGAAGCACTTATGGACCATGGTTAGGGACCACATCTCTGATAGGAAATTATTGAGCAGGGGTTGAACAATATTGAACCAAGTAGACAGATGAAGATGGGTTAGTGCCCCTCAAAGAAAGAAAGATGCACACACAAAATCTGCAGGCAGGAAGTTGTCTGTTTAAGAAGAGAAAGTCTGTATGCTTCCAGTACACAGCACAAAGAGAAAGGAAGAGGAGAGAAACAGTAAGAGCACTGTAGTTAATAAAGTATGTACAACGCTGTAGAGTTTAGCAAACTTTCTATTTGAGGGAAGAACAAATACTACAGAGTGTCATGTATAAAAAGTAATGATAGCTGAAAAGAAAAGGCAGTGATATGCATTACTGAACAATAAGCTTCCAAATCATCACTGCACAAACACAGGCAGAGGACTGAATTCTAAACTTTTAGAGTGCTTTAGAATTGACAAATTGCATTTGCATGCATAATCTCATGTTGTCCCTCGTGATAGTTTTGCAGGAATACTGTTTCAATCTAAGGCCTTCTGGAACAGAGTGTTTGTTTGGAATGATTACGTGGGAATTTTCCCATTGGATTCCTGTTTATCTCTTCTTCCTTTAGGGGTTTTAAATAATGAGAGAATAGGGGAAAGGCTGCATAGTGTTAGAATTATCTCCCTGCTTATGCATGTAGACATAATATCTGGTATAATTGATTCTGTTTAATGATCCCATTTAATAATTTCATTTAAGATCAAGAGGATAATTTTCAAATAATATAAAATACAGGAAGGCTGCAGTTACTAAGCTCACTGGAGAATAGTCATGCATTGTAAAACCAATTGGCACGATTTCAAATGTGAAAAATTGGAAGGCAAAGGCAGACTTTTAAGTATGTGGCGAAGTAAAATTAAGAAAAATAATAAGTTACAGAAGAAAATGCATGAAAGGAAGCATGCATAAAAAGATAATATGCATTAAAATGTATATGAACTCCAACTGACAGTTGTAAACATGGAAAATCATTTGTAGCATGAAGAGCACAGATATTGTAGATTTTGATAATTTTTAAATATATTTCAATGAGGTTTTAAAATTACTCTAGGAAAATATTAGATATGCATTTTTAAAGCAAATATTTTGTAATTCTAGGTGACAATGATATCTATTAAGCCCCTAAACTTGGCTTCGACCATGTTCTACTAACTTACCTATAAATTCACAGCATACACACACACACACACACACAGAGAGAGAGAGAGAGAGCAATAAAAACACACAGAATTACTGAAAACTGAGAGATAACTATACCAGTCAATGTGCAATTAGAAAGAAAGAAACAATTCTAGGTAATTCTAAGAGGGAATATAAAATGGAGAATTATTTTTATGTATATTAGAGGGATTAAAAATAAAGTGGAAGCCAAGATAATCAAAGACAATAATGTCAAGAGTAGTTACTAAACAATGGGAATACAAAGGGAAGAGCCAAAGTTATCAGAATTTTGAACTATAGAGTTGTCCTATAGATTGAATACTCAAATCTCCAAGGAGAGGTTTTGTGGGTTTTGTGGAGGATGTTGCTGGTACCTTACAGACATCCATACCATCTAATTCAAGATTCTAAGTGGAAACAAACTGATGTCTAAAAGTTTATCTCTTCTTCACAGATTCACAGAATCTCAAAACTACTATCACAAAAAGAAAAGTACAGAATACTGGCTTTGTATCTGGAAAATAATGAGAAAAAAAAATCCTATTGGTATAACATTGAGGGATTTTTGATGGAAAAGGATAATTAGAGACTTCCTTAAATTACAGCAATAGAAAGCTTGCAAACATTTTACGTGTTACTTTCTCATAGGGTAGTGGTTAGTCATGTATTACTATTTAACTTAAATTTTAATTATTTAAATTTAAATGAAGTTAAACATTTAGTTTTTACATTTGGGTAGTACCATTTGAAATGCTTAATAGCTTTATGTTGCTAGTGGCTACTGAATTGTACAATGAAAATATAGAACACTTTGATCAAAGCAGAAAAATCAATTGAATAGAAATGTTCTGGAAAATCATTTTAAGGAAATAACAAGAAATACTCTTGAAGATTTATGTATAAGGAGGTTTAGCTTATTCACATATATTAAGAAAACATGTAAAAATTCAATAATATTTATTGCTCCAATTAATTATTTACATTTATAACAAATATGAACAAAGTAAGTCTATGATTTAGGAGAAAAATCTACCATATCAGAAAATATTTCCACAGTAGTATGATAAAGATGTGTAGTTATTTGTGATTGGTCCCAATTTCAGACAAACAAATTGGGCTTATATTCACATTTTATATAATTTTAATGTATAATAATAATTCTCTAAATATCCAGTATTTTTCCTTTAAAAAATGTTTTAGTCCTGATACATAGGTATTTATAGTCAGACAAGCTATTATACAGTTAGAAATATACCCCTTTTAAAACAAAATGGTATACCTATGTATGAGATACACATAAAAAGAACAGAAATTGTAAAATTATTAAAGGTCATATTTTGAGATACAGGGTTCTATCCAAGGGACAGTGGTGCTGAGAGAAACCATACACTATCTCAAACCAGCTGTAGCTCTGCAAAGTCTTTCAGCTGATGACACAGCAACAGAGTTCAGGGTTCTTTATAAATATTTCTAAGTAAAATATCCTCTTATTTTTATAATAACTTAAATGCAATATTATATAGCCAGATTTCCTCTGCCAGTGTAGTAATCTGTTAGGTTTACATGTAAAATATTGTGATTTTTAATGTGCATTTTAAATAGATGTAATAAAATGCTCATATTCTTAAATTAGAGATAATAGCAAAGAAATTATATTTAAATTAACTTTTGGGGTTTATAATTCTATTTTTATGCTCTACATGTACAGTAATTTATTTCTGAGGTTTGTCTTAAATTAGTAAAAAGTATTTATTGAAGTAGAGTCTGTGTTTTCTACACCTATCTATATGGCTAGCATTCATAATATTAATTTACATAATTATATAACCAATACCACAAAGATAATGTTAGATATACTACCACTACACATAAATAATATAGATTATATTATTTTCATCAAGAATTATTTTAAAAATAAACATTATTGTGAATTTTGAAATACTATTATTATATTAGAAGTACTGTTTATTCATGCGATGAAAGTGCCTTTTCATAAAAGAATGCATTAAATGCAAATCAATACAGGATGCCTGAAATATAATAAAATATATGATAGGACCTAAACTTATAAAATTCAGTAAAATAGAAGATAACCAAGAATTTTAAAGTGATAATATTATTGGTACTCAATAGTACATTTTGTACCTTGTATATAAGTAATACAAAACCACAGTTTCCTAAACTATAATACTTTATTTGCTTTTTTAATACTGACATGTATATCAACTACAAGTTCCAAATATTATTTTTGAGGATATATTTTCAGTGTCTTATTCCCTGAAATAATGCATATTTTTAACAGGTAAAAAATCAAAATCAGGGCTGGGGCTGTAGCTCACTGGTAGAGTCCTTGCCTAGCATGTGTGAGATACTGGGTTCAATCCTGAGCACCACAGAAAAACAAAAAAACTAAATGTATTGTGTCTATCTCAACTAAAATAATCAAAATAATTCTCTAATCTATCATGCAACACCACCATGTATCTCAAAATTAATGCAACCCTAATTTGAATAAAACTCACATTTAAATGAGAATTGTTGGATCATGTTAATCAATTAATCAACCAATCAATCTAGAATTACTAAGCAAATGAGCCTCAACAATACTGTTTAAAACTTATGATCCATTTACTAGGACCAGGTGAACAAGGCAATCAAAATGTTTTAATAGTGCATCCAATTAGGAGAAATAAAAGAATACCAAATGATCTGGTGACCACCTTGAGCAATATATTGTTCTCTTGGGAAGTAAATGAAATTTATGGGATTTTTAGATAGAAACTAAATTACATATATCATTTTGAAAATATCACTTTATTTACACATTGCCTATACATGTATAAGTTTAGACCAAAAAAATTTTAAACAATAATACAAATCTAATGTTTATTTCATTCCATGATGATAAAGTATTATGGGTCATAATATTCTTCAAAAAATTGGATATTAAAATATTGGAAATTGTGTTATCATTTTATTAAAGCATTAAATATTAAAATATTAGCCAGATGTAGTGATACATGACAACAATTCTAGCTTCTCTAGAGTTTAAGGAAGGAGACGGCAAGTTCAAGCAAGGCCAGCAGCAGCAACTTAGAGAGAACCTGTTTCCAAGTAGAAAAATAAAAGGGTCCGGGGGAAGTAGTTTAGTGGTAGAGTACCAGAGTACCCCTGGATTTAATTCTCAGTCTCTCTCTCTCTCTCTCTCTCTCTCTCTCTCTCTCTCCCCCCCTCACATATACACACACATAATAATAATAATAATAATAATAATAATAATAATAATAATAAATAAACTCACTTCACCAATTCCCTAGCATTTTTGAATATCAGTAAATATTTAACCATACATTTTTTTTAACTTGCTCACATTTAGTGAAGATTAAACCAGATTTGAATCTAGGAGATGTGATAGACAGTAGCAAAGGAGTGGAACACTTTACATTAGGATATTACCAGCAGGCATTGTGAGGAGGTGGCTGGATGGATATTTGACTGGTGAGCATGGAAGCAATGGAGAGAATGATATAGGTGGAAGAATAATTAATACAAACAGTTTTTATAATTATGGAGAGCATCAATAGCAGGTGTCAAAATAACCCTGAAGCTGGAACAGTGAGCCAAAGATGTGACATGTGGTGTTTTTTGGGCTCTAGTAAAACAAGTCCATATGCCATGCTAAGGAAAGTTTGGTGCCAGTAGGTTAAAAATATCATGTGATTTAAATGCTAAAAATACTGTGACAGACAGTAGGAGCATGATTACCAGGGACAGTGAGGAGGAATGGGTAGTTTTAATTTAAAGGGAAAAGGATTTAAGTTTGTGACCATAATAATATTCTGATGACTAATAAAGGTTATTGTTATAAAACAATGAGTGCACTTATTGCTAACGAATTATGTACTTTAAAACAGGTTTGATGATAAATTGTATAACATGTTAATATTATATATGCATGTACACACATAGTTTAAAGTGGTCATACCTTTGAGAAGTTTATAGATACCATCACATTCTTTGTAAAAAAATTAAATTTTTCATGTAAGACTGATAACAAGATGAAGATATCTGCTTTGCCATTTCTAACATCATACTGGAGGTGTCTAATTAGTGGAATACATAGGAATCATAAATTTGTGGTTAGATACTTTTACTTTATTATGAAACAGTGCAGGAGGTGTAATTGCTGAATTAAAGGCTCAGAAAGTGCATAGTATGGGTTTGGCAGAGATCTGTGATACGTATATACATCATCAAAAGGTCTTAAGGGAGTGTACCTAAAATAATCAACCATGTAATTTAAAGTCATAAGGAGAAATTAAAAGAAAGGAATATTGGCAGATTGTTAGAAAGTGGAGGGAGAGTCAAAAGAGAATATTTGTGTAATAACCACTTGAGTAATAAAAGGTAGAATGCATTGCAGTATACTTGAAGTTTAAACATCTGTTCTAATAACACCATAGAAGCAATCTAAAGATAAATTAAATGATCAAGTTTAAAAGCGTGAGTCACAGTTCTTGCTTTTACTTTACACTCATGCAATTTTCTCCTAGATTAATTACATTGTGTTTCTGTAGTTTGTTCCATAACTGGAGAGATTTTAAACCCAAAAGAGGAAAAAATACAAACAATTGATGAATAACAGATTATTCAGTATCATCCATATGGGCTCAGAGACCATCAAGTAAGAGAAATATGTTAATAAAATTAATCATGTTTTCTTCCAAAGGACTAATTTCACCCAATATTATGTTTTAATTCTTCATTTTAAATTTAACATAGAATTCTAATCCCCATTCCATAAAAGTTTTTGAGATAACAAATATACTATTTTGATTAAATGATATTTTCAACAATGCAAAATTTATTTTCCTGCTTGCATGTCCTAGACTCTGATTTTGAGCAAGGAGCCTTTTTCAAACAATGGAGGGTTACTCTCACATTTCACTCATTCCAGAGTTACAACATTGACACATAATTATGTTACTTTGAGTCACATATTTTTAGAAAGTAAGGCCTGAGATTTAACTAGACTATGTTTTTTGTAGATGTAGAAAATTTTAAAATTTGCATTGTACTATGTTTGTCCCAGCTACTGTCAGTTAGGAAAATGTACTTATAGATTGTATAGACAAAAAACTTTACTTTTAACTAGATGATGTTTTACTCATACTGGAAATGTTTGAGGGTAACAAAAAATATAAATATTATAAGTAAAAAAATAAATCTAATAAAAATCACATATACGTGTATACTCTCTTTACACAAACACACACGCATTAAAAACAATACATACATATATACATATTCAATGAATGTTTAAAATATTCAGAGGGTAAAAATTGTCAAATAAGACAAAACTAGGAAATAAAAAAGAAACAGCTTGTTTTAATAAAGTCCAGTAGTTACAACAGTTAAATTCTAAAACAGGCATTTATAAAGTACATCCCATTCTTGTGACATTTTCTCAAAGAGGAGGATTATGGGATGACCCTTCACCTGATTACGAAGTATTTTCTTATGCTAACAGGGAAAATAATCATGTAGACTCAAGTCCATTAAAGTCTACTAGTATCACAGATTTCACTCTTAAATTCTGCTTTGACAATGAATACAGAAATGGGTGAACAGCATAGGATGAATTTATTATGAACCTGTGAGGAAATTCTTGGTGCAATTCTTTTTCCTGCAAAGCTACTTCATAACACTAGATATGTAATAAAATATTAGATAATATATTTTAAGTGAAATGAATCCTTCTTTGAAAGATCTAAGTTATAGAATATATTCGATTACTTCCAATGTTTATTTATAGGAAAACCTGGAACTAGTCTTTTAATTTAAAGATAAAAGTTGCCTTGCATGCATGAGGCCCTGGGTTCAATCTTCAGCACCACATTAAAAGAATAAATAAATAAAAATAAAGATATTGTGTCCATCTACAACTAAAAATAAATATATAAAAAATAAAGATAAAGGTACTTTTAAATCAAGAACCATGATAAAATGTAAGTGGAACAGTTAGTTTCAAAGTACTATGGTTAAAAGAAATAAAAACTCTGGAAAGCTGGAAAACTCATGTAACAATTATTAAATCCAATGCATATGTCAATGTAGACAATGCTCATATTTCTAAAGAGATATTTTTAAGCAATCAAATTTAGGCTATATGTGCATCTTTTGAGCTGTCAAAAGTATAGTATGGATACAATATGCAAAAAGAACATGTCTACTCTCATCAAATTACTATAAACTACAAAAAGTAAGATTTGTTTTCTCATAATTAAGGGAATAAAGTTAAAAGACCAAATTTTATGTGAACTGGGGGAAACATAACAGCTAAGTATTTGTATATTTTCTTTTGAAGTTTTTCCACTTATAAAGTTACATTTTTATTTAGTTTTTAAATGTAATATACTACCTATTTGCTGGTCAATATACATAATTCTGAAGGCAAAACTCAAGGAAATTTTATATTCTTTACAAGTATTTTATAAGATTATATTGACATGTAATATATAGTATGATAATGCTAAAATATTCTATATAATGTTACTTGACAGGTCTTTAACAGTTTGTAAATTCTTTTGAATATAGTATGTAATACATGGCTATAATTTTAAAGTATTATATATGGATTTTTACATGCCTTACTTTAATTATTTAGCTGAAGTTTCTTTTAGTTCTTTTTTTTTTTGTTTTGTTTTTTTGTTTTATTTTGTTTCTGGGGATTGAACAGAGGAGTGCTTAACCACTGAGCCACATACCCAGCCCCTTGTTATATTTTCAATTTTGAGACAGGGTCTCACTAAGGTACTTAGGTCCTCCCAAGTTGCAGAGGCTGACTTTGAACTTGCTATCCTCCTGCCTTTGCCTCTGGATTTTCTGGGATTATAGGTGTTTGCTACAGCACCTGGTAGTTTTCTTTACTTTTTTGAACATAATCATAATACTACCTTTGAAGTCTTTGTTGGTTAATCCACCATCTGGTACCCTTCAAAAGCATTTTCTGTTGTTCTTTACCCCCCCACCCCCAGTATTGGGGAGATTGAGCACAGGAATGGTCTACTACTGAGCTACATCCCTCCAGCCTTTTTTATTTTCATTTATTTGCTTTTTGGAAGGGGGATTTAATTTTCAGACAGGATTTTGGTAAATTGCTAAGACTGGCCTCAAATATACAATTCTCCTGGCTCAGCCTCCTGAGTTGCTGGAATTATGGGTGTGTGCCACTGTTTCCTGCTAAAAGAATTTTTATTATTCACTTTTCTTCCCAAGTATGGATCACATTTTCCTATTTCTTTATATGTGTATACTTTTTGTTACAAACTGGACATTTTAGATACTGTATTGCAGCACTTTTTATAACACATTCTACCCCTCCACCAGGTGGTGGTTATTATTATTGTTTGCTTCATCTCCTTCACAGATTACTCATGAGAGCAATCCAGCCCAGAGCCTTCTTAAACTCTGGAGCCAACAGTGATCCTCCTAGCAGAGCTTCTTTGGGATGTTGCTTGCTTGATTCTATTATATGTCTGGCTACTGTGTTGTGTTGCTGATTTAGTGCATCTAGTGGCTATTTTTCCTTGGTTGGTTTGCTTGTGGAGTAGCCCCTGAGCTTTTGATTTATTCCTTTCTGGATGGAACCTCCACTCCACAAAAGAGCTAGGAAATGGACAATCAAGGTCCTGTTTTTCTTTCCCTGCTGTCTCTGGGGAAGAACTTCCTTCTTAAAACTAGGGCCCTGTATGTAGTGTTTTTTTCTATCTCTGAGAATTGATGTAGACTTTGGAGTTCTCCATTGAAAAATCAACATTATTTCTAAAGCATTTAGAGAGATTTTTCCAATTTGAGTATGCTTAACATTTAAAAGTTTTAACATCTTCTTTCTATCAATCACTATACTAGCAACTGGAAATGCCAAGATGAATGAGAAACAGTATCTGAGTTCAAAGCACTGATAATCTAATGTAATAGATAATTATAAAATCAAATAAAGTATATACTCTATTTGGTCAGTTAGTTGATACAGATACGTGAAAAAAAGTTGGTATAATATGGAGATGCTATTGACATTGATATTCTGAAGCAAACCAAGAACAAGTCCATCCATAATTTGGAGTTCTAAGAGTTTAAGAATATGTTGCATGTCTGGAGAATATAATGCCTTAAAATTCATATACATAGACACTATGTATATTGGATAGAAATTTATGTAGGCAACCAAATGTAATAAAAAATAATGCAGAAATTTTGAGTATTATATATTAAAATTACTAAAATTAGTTTAGTCTGATAGGAGCAATATTAGGGGTAAATACAGGATATTTTAAGGTATGTTAAAGCCTATCTTGGTACACTCAACTCAAATTGTCATAGAAACCAATATGCATCAGCTAGAATTGCAAAGAGATATTCAGAATATGAATTTGAGCCAGACCTACTCCCTTAAAGTATTGGTGGAGAATTTCATCTGGTGTTATTAAGAGGATGTCAAGATGTCATTCTTTAACATGGAAAATAGCATAACTGATTTACATTGTTCAAGTTTCTCTTAAATATGCAGAGAAATTGTCATACAAAATCGTACTGTGACTGAGTCACATTTAATCTACTGAAAGTAAATTGTAATAAATGGAATATATATGACACTCTGAAGAGTGGAATGCATAAATGTGCAAAGAAAATATGTGGTTAAACTGTATAATAAGACTTCATGAGGGAATAATCCATAATAAAAGTGTTTGGTATGAAGGTTTGGCAATTTGTCTACTATAATTATTCCATATATCATATTTATTTTTTATATACTTCATAGTGCCAGAAACCTAGTTGACAGCTATAGGAGGAAACTGAACTATGAATTAAAATATATAGGTTCCAATACCAGCTTTCTCATAGCAATTTTTGTCACATAAGACAAGTCCCTAATCTTCAGGTTTTGAGCTTCCATATTTTAAAATGGCAAAATTGTATAAATCTGTTGATTTACATTTTATATTACTTAGCTAAATTTTACTTGATGTTTGAATCATGTGTATACCTAGTAATTGAGAAAACAATATTCTTACCAAAATGTTTTAATAAGTATTATCATAATTATATTAGTAATTTTTTAATTTGAGCTACATCAGCATTCTTTACAAATTATTAATGATCATTTAAAGAGAAAACTTCTTGAGTTTCCTAATATTACCAAAATTCTATGATATTACTTAAAAGGCATATGAAGACATTCTAACACTTATATAACTCCATTCAACCACTAACTAAAATTACACGTTAAATATCAAACAAATGGAACCAAAAAGATACTAGAATTATTTTAGCAGACAATGGTTTATGACTACTAAATAGATGATTATAACACCCTTATGGTACCAATTTCAGTAACATATTTTCTTTTAAATTAAAAAAAAAAACTTTCACAAACTTTGACAAACCATGAAAGATTCTAAGAATTTCACTATTTTTCTCAAAGGTAATTATTGTGGAATTTTCCTAACAGAGCTAGTTGAAATAGCTTTTGATTTCTCCCTGACATAAGATGAACATTTTTATATTAAATCTGTTTTTTTTATGACTGATATAATTAATTTGCCTCTTTTTCTGCTAAAGTGAGTATTCATAAAAGGAAATTCAAATAAATGTATTCAAATTGAATAAGTTTGGTATAAGGTAAATGTTCTGAAGATTCAATTATGTTTATTCTCCCTTTTTTTCTGGGTCTCTCTCTCTCTCTCTCTCTCTCTCTCACACACACACACACACACACACACACACACACACACAAACTTCGAATTTTTAACTAACTGTATGGATAAAGATGATAAAAATAAATAAAAATGATAAAAATTTTTAGAAATTATAAAAATGGTAAAAATTAAAGTGTTAATAACAAAAATTTTAAATAGAATTGACATAATAAAAAATTCAGTAAGCCTGAATAATATATTTATTCCCAGGAGATAGCATATTCCTTTCTGAGGAAAAAAATAAATAAAAACTAGATTTGTGTAATAAGAAGTTTTACACTTCTTTCACCACCACTATTTGCAAGTGCCCAGATATGATTAATGGTATATTATTATTGTTTTTCCGCTAGGTTGTTATTGCTAACATTTTGTTGAGGACTTTCGTGTTTGTACTCATGAGACACATGGTGTACAGTTTCATTTCCTTGCAGTAGGTTTGTTCAGTTTTGTTTTCAGGGTAAATCTGGTCTCATATAATGACCTTGGAAGTGACTCTTCAATTTTTGGAGTGTTAAACATATGAAAATTAATATTTACATGTTGGCAAAATTTACCAGCTGAATTTAATATCTTTCCAGATTATCTAAGTATGAGGTTCAGTTCTAGATGTGGTACTTTTCTTCCTTTAAAAAATAGGAATTTGACACCAAATTCACATCTTCATACATGTATTTTGTATAATGATGACTGTTTCCTTCCACCATCCTAGCTATTCATCCAGAGATATGATAAATTGTGGTAAAAAGGTGTATTAAGAATTGTATGCAAAAAATAAGAGAGCTCATGTATAATGACATAATTTGGCGTGAACATATTTTATATACAGAGTTACGAAAAATTGTGCTGTGAATGGATAATTATGAATGTAATGCACTCCACTATTGTCATGTATGTAAGAAATAAATAAAATGTTTTTTAAAAAACTAAAATAAATAAATAGGAACTTATATCTATAAGACCTGATAATCAATATCTTATCTGATACATTAAGTTTGGTTGTGTTTTTATTTTAAATAATCCCAAAATATACTTCAGTTTTCATCATGATTTCTTCTTTTAGGTATTGGCCATTTATTTATATGTCATTTAATTTCAATTCTTTCCTGTTACTAAGTTTAGCTTACTGTAGCATGGTTGGAGAATTACTTTGTATGATACCAATACTGTAAAATTTATGGAGTCTTATTTTATATCCTACATTAAGGTTGCTCCTGGAGAATTTCTGGTATGTGTTTGGGAAGAATGTGTGTGCTACTTGAGTGAGTTGTACTGTTCCATAGAAGTGTGTTTGTTAAAATTTGTGGGTTAAATTTGTTGACGTAGTTGACCTGAGCTTAGTTGTTCCACTATTTAATAGAATGCATTGAAGAATCCAAATGCAATGGTTGATTTATTTATTTCTCCCATTATTCCTGTCAGTTTTTCCTTTATATATTTGTGGGCACTATTGTTAAGTGAATGTTTCTAATTATAGTATCTTTCTGATCTATTTGTTTTATTTGCAAAACGTCCTTTTTAAATAAAACATATTTTTGTTTTTTAAGAATTGTTTTGTCTGAGATTAATATAGACACTCTTATAGTTGCTGTTTGCATGGTTAAATTTTCACTTTTAATCATATATGGTTTGAGGCTAAATTGCATCATTTCTCAAAATCATATAGTTGGAACTTGGTGTTTTTATTTCATCTGAATTTCTGTACTCTTTGACTGAATCATTTATCCTTTCACATTTAATGTTCTTATTGATGTGCTTTGATTTATATCTTCCATTTTTTTTCTTCTTCACTTCTTTATGTCTCCTGTCTTTTTTATCCCTCTGCTCTAGCTTATGACCTTTTATCATTAACTCAGGTGACCACCAATTCTATTCTCTGCAACTGGGTTGCAAGAAGCTCTATTCCAGGCAGAGAAAATAGAGATTTTTCTGGTGGGGGCATATGCTAAGTAACTCACACCACCAATATTCACATCTTTCTCCAGATAAATGTTTGGTTTTTGTTTTATTTTCATTTGCCATTTTGTTAATTCTTATCCTCCAAGTAGGAGGATAAGAAATAGGTATTGGATAAATGAAGCATCAGTTCTGCTTGCTCCATCCTTTCATCTCCACTGGGATATGTCTATTAGATACTTAATCCGATAAATGTCAATTAGTGGAGTTAGCAATTTAGGAGAATTGTGGCCTATCCCTAGAAAGCTGAAACACTCACCAAGATAAAAAAAAAAAAAAAAGCAACTGAAAAAAGAGATCAATGATGACCCATTTCCAGTATTTTAAAGACACATGAACAAATAGCAGGGTGTCCTTTCTTGTAAACTAGAATTTTTTAGAAAAAGTGGTTATTGGTCTAGTATTTCCTTTTATCACAAATTTGTCCTAATAGTGTTTTATTGTTCATACAATTTGACTATGAATCTTGGCTAGGGAGAACTAAACTTAAATTAGTACATATATCATTCTTTTAAAACCTACTAATAATATTGTGCTAATTTTTGTTTATATAACTCTTATAGTTAAGAAACTCATACTGCTTCCGAATTGATTTTCCAAAGTTATTTCTTCTGTGATGTGTTTCATACCCCAATCCTATTGAAATACCAATAAATCATCATTTCTCTCTTTATATTTTTAGACATGTTGCATATAATTAAAATTAACATTATAGTTACATTATTTTAGTAATAAATATTTGGAGGTAGCATATAATAAAATAGTGAAAATTATATCTATGGCCATTCTATTATTTAATGTTCTGACTCTAATATATTCCTTTGTCATCAGACTGAGCATTGCTAGCAGTTTTTTATGTTTATTACACAGGTAGAATTAGATTAGAAAATTTAAAAACGGGCCCCTAAAGGTTTGATGCAATTCTACCACAGCAACTCACAATACACTCCAAGACAAATAAGTAAAAAGGAAAAATTAACAAATGAAATTCTCTGACCTTGTTAATTTGGTAGAGAAATTTCAATGGTATTGCAATTTAATCTGATACTTTTCTTTAAATATTGACAAACATGTGATCAACTTTAATTTACACATGCTTTGAAAAATAGAAATAAAATGAGCAACTAAAACCCAAGTATTGGTGGATGTGCATATTTCATTCACAGGTAAAGTCACATGTCAGTCACTTACATGTAACTTGTATGAAACAAATTTCATGCAATTTTGAGAGCATAGGAGGCAGTCACCTCAGTTTACTTTGGTTACTATCATGTCTATCCATTAACATCCATGTCCACTTGCCAAATGCTTCCCTGAACTAAATTTTGAGGATGAATGAGAAAAATCTGTTTTCTTTTCTATTTTTTATAAACTTCAATTTACTAATATTTAGAGTTTCTAAAGCCAAAAATTTGTTGATTCAATGCCACCTTCACATGCAATAAATCACTGTCATTGTAGGATGTTTTAATATTTATGGTTAGAAATATTTAGGTTCAATACATTGTGTTTGTTTGTTTCTAGTAATTGTTTTTATTTTGTAATCTTAAGAATACTGATGGGCTCTGTGTGTGTGTGTGTGCACGCGCATGTGCATATGTGCATATGTGAATGTCTAGAAGAAGTAAATGATATAGATTTAATAATATAACTTATTTTTGAGTTCTAAAAATATGTTTTAGATAATATTTAATCTCTTTTTCTTGATGTAACAAAATACTTGAAGCTAGGTACTTATAAAGAAAAGAAGTTTATCTAACTCATGGTTTTGGAAATTCAGGAGCATAGAGCCAACATTTTTTTGACCCTGATAAGATTCTCCATCGTTGGCTCAAAACATGATAATGAACTGCACAAGTATATGACTGCATGTAGATGAGACCAGGAGCATGGGTAGGCTCGTTCAATAATAAACCTTTCTTATAAGAACTGACTGAGGTCCCATGAGAAATACTCCAATACCTTCCAAGGACTGTCCCCAGTGATCTACTCACCTTTCACCTCTTAAATGCTCTACCTTCTAACATATGACCTCTTCACTGATACTCTCAAACCACATCCAAATCAGAATAGGTAATTCTACCCTTGACATAGCTAAAATGATGCCCCCAGAATATACTTTTTCCATTTTGTATTTGATAAAATATCTATTATTTATTTCTATTATATCAGAGATGAAGAGGATGCATAAATTATATGATGGAAGACACATAAAGTGATTTTTCTTTTTTAACCTCTTGTCTACAATTCTTGGATTGTTACTGTCTCATAGTAATGATGACAATAAATATTGAATGTTTATTATGGGCTAGGTGTGTCCCAAAAATGTGAACATATTTTTCAATGATTGCTCAGAGTAAAATTATATTGCAATTATAGTACTGTTTTCAGTTTGTAGATGATACAACAGAAGTACAGAGAGAATGAGTGACCTTCATAGCCTATTTAGTGCATATGGAAATGTGTAGGGTATGATATTCAAACATCAGGAAGATAAGATAGAACTAGAGTAGAATTCAGTGGCAGAGTTGTTTAGCACGGATGAGGTCCTGGTTTCAATACATAACATTGGGGAGAAAAAGATCAACTGAATAGGTTTGTTGAATAAAAATATAAGGGAATATTTTTATTTTGTGACATTATTCTAACATTCATGTCTTCTGGTGTACCACAGAACAAAACCACCGGAACAAACAATAGGATTTCATTTCAGATTGACCTCAGCTTAATTTTGCATCCACTATTACCATTATATTTATAAAGGTGCAATTGCTTAACAGAAACTTTGTGGGCACTAGAAAATTGGTTCTAACCAGTAAGAATATTTTGTTTTTCTCCACTTTCCCACCCAAAATATGTCCTTTTTTTTCTTATTTTCTTTCCTGAATATACCTGATATAAGATATTTCCACTGTGATATTCTTGCATGCATATAATAAATACACACTCATATAACCCTTAATCAAAAACTTTTAAAACATTAAAGGAGAAAAGCAGGTACTCCACTTTCCATCCATCATCTGAAAGATATTATTTCAGTTTCCTTTTTATTTTATTCACAAGGACACAGTGACTGTGTTTTTGTGACAGCATCTTTTCAAATACATTTCTCAAGTTATAAACATAAAGCCAAATGAAAAGCCAAGAATAAATTCTGGAATGAAGAGAGGTGAAAACCTCCTCTATTTCTCCTATTGTTATTTCAATGCCAGGTCTCATGAAAGAACAATATCAAGTGATGAAGTCGAAAATAAACAAAAAATTCATAGGGTAATTTTGATTTTAAAACTATGTATTCAGAAGCAGATTCATTATTCTTATAACTGGAGCTTGTGAGTAGGCTCAAGTTGAAGGCAAATAAATAAGCACTATCAAACTCTCCATATTTCAAAAAGAGGAAGGCTATGTAGTAGCAGATGCTTCTGGAATGACTGTCTCCTGTCTCTGTCTGTCTTACATATTTGGGAATGAATTCTTCAAATGATGAGCAACTTATTCCTGAGATTCTTTGTAATTTTAAGTAGTGCAATATTGTAAAAAATATTCAGATGGTATAATCAATCAATGTTTATTAAGTTTGATCCCAATGATTTTTATTAATTTTTGCCATCTCTCAATAATATTAAAAAGCACCTTAAGAAGATAAAATCAGTTGAAATGGCATACATTTTAAGACCACTTTTATTTGTATTCTCAAATATCAGAAAAAATTGCCATAGACTTAATTCTAAGCTACAATTTACTGGACCAAGGTATCAATGACTGAGACAAAGATTGGGTTTTTTTGTTTGTTTTGTTTTGTTTTTTAATTTGGCTTATTTTGAAAGTTAATGGAAAAGCTAAATTCTTGTGCATCTCACCAAATCCATTAATTAGCTGAGTTATTAGGTATTTTTCATTAGGGTCAGTGAAAAAAAAATCCTATTTTGACTGAAAAGCAATTGATATGCATGTGATAAATCAGAACTTGATTCCCTGCCTCCCTAATGCATATAGCATTGTGTGAATGAGAGTTTTACTTCCATCAGCATTTAATATCAGCTTCATGGTTTATATAAACCGATTATAAAAGTTTGGTTTATAGTGTCTAATCTCTACTGGTAATATAAAATTTATCTAATCATATTTAATATTAAAATCTTTGCACAGTTTCCCATACCCAAACAATTACAATGTACTTAAATTATAATTTAAACTTCCTACACCAAATCTGTGTGGGGGGGTGCTAAAAGTAGCTTTTATGAACTTTATCAAATAATTGAAAGTGTTTTTGAAAATAATATTTTCTAAGGATAAAAAATAATAGATTATTTATAAAAAGCTCCATAGGGATAATTAATTATGCTAAAGTGCCTATTATAGTTTGATATCTAACTCTTACAATATAGCCTTAAAAACAATTTCTATCAGTATAATAAGAATACTTAACAATAACAATAATAGAAACCACAGATGCAATTATTACCTTTTATTCTATCAATTAGGAGCATGATTCCTATTTCTTTCATACATGAAAACATTTAAACATAAAAAAATTGAAGCACTGTGTCCCCCTTTCCCTGGCTAAATTCACTTTTCTTAACTAAGCAAAAGCCTAAGAATATTTGTTTTTTTTTTTTTGTTTGTTTTCATCTCCCTTTTCTTTCTTTGATGGTGAACTGGCATACAGAAGATCACATCTTACTTCTTGTATTTTAATCCCATAATCATCTAAGAATATATTAAAGACTCATGCTGTTAAATAAGAGGGTTATTTAAATGCCCCCATTGCTCCAACCTTTGGGGAACTTGAGAGGTGCCAATCAGATTACACCAGAGCTAGTTGTGGCCATTTTCTATTTCATGGGAGATACTGTCTTTGCAAGGTTAATTCAGAGTATCCTGAACTCTTCCCATTTCAAAGTAAAGAGTAGCAGAGTATATAACCTTCAGAGACCTCCCACCTCTCTTACTGCTGTCTTATCATTCTTTCTCTCTCTTCTCACTCCAAACATTTAGTCACATTGCAGGTTCTTCAACATACCACATTCTCATTTGTCTCAGTACCTCGCTGTATGTGTCTGAACCTCTCTAACCTCCAGTTCTGTATTTTCTTACTTATTTACTTCATCATATCTCAATGGCAACAAATGAGGAATCTCTTTTTAATCCCATGTCAGAAAAGATGCCTATCTATCCCCCAGTCCTCTTCCTCTGCCTTATTTTCTCAACAGCACATTTTCATTGCAACTTACAACATTTTTATTATTTTCTTCACTGTTTGTCTCTCCACTATCAGGAACTTATCATCTTCAGTTACATTTCTAGTGCAAAGACCATTGCCTAGTACAGGATAAGCACACAATAATTATTTGAAGTGAGAATGAATAGAAGAGGAAATACATCCTCCTTCAATAATGTCCTTAAACCTTCTAATCTAATTACAAGACACCGTCAGATATGGAACACACAGAAGGCTAGAATGAATTGTATATGCTTTGCTTGCTGCCTAATTTTGTCTAGAATCATTTCAAACTATTTTTACTTATGGTCTATTTATCATTTTTTAATTATCTATGCAGTCACTAACATTTTAATACATGAGAAAGAAAATATTTTGAAATAATAGAATAAAATTGACCAATTTATTTTTGTGTTTTAAAACAAAATTAAGGAACTTCTTGATGATTATTACATTGAAAATAAGTTTTTATGTATTAAAAAGTTTATAGAAAGTATCAAGTACCACACATTTATGATTCTAGATTGCATACAATTTTCCCTATCATTTGACCTGTTTAAAAAAAAAAAAAGTAAAAGACTAGAAGGGGAGGTGGGAAACACTAGTATTGTGTGTGTGTGTGTGTGTGTGTGTGTGTGTTAATAGCTGGTTTAGGCAGTTCAATTTTAATACCCCCCAGAGAGCCCTCAGACATTTATGTTATACAATAGCTTGCATTATTACGGTCATATATAGTTTATTTTATGTTGCAATTGCCATAACTATTACAGTAACATTTGGATAATAGACAATATCACTGAAAATATATCAATGCACTTTTTAGTGAATTAATCTAAATCCCATTCCTAAGACTTGGTTATTGAAGTATGATAAATAAAGTCATAACAATGATATGTCATCAAATATTATGACAGACTTTCCATAGAAGGGTGGTGAGGTACATGGAATTGACCTTGTAGAGAGAGAATTTAGTGCAAGAGGAATGGCATTTGTTATTTTGTCCCACAGTGGAATGATAGAGCCATTGGGGATAGCTTAGTGTTCTTCAGTGTATACAGATTTAGCATAACTACAACTACTGGTTGTATTGTGTATAAAACAATAAAAAGAGTTAACTAAGACAGCAATCAAATGATATAGAAGGAAAGTAATCTAGAATTAAAAATAGTATATAAAATATAATTTGTATTCAATTGTAAATGACATCTTTCAATAGTTTATGAGGGGGTCTTCAAATTAGGGTAATACATACCCAGGGCACAGATAAACTTTTGTATTTGTGGGAATATGCAGGAAGAAAAAAACATTAGACTATAATTTTATATTCAAGCTTTTCTATACACAAAAAGTATGGACTCATGTCATTAAAATGTGTGTGCCTACAATGGTCTGCTGTGCTTCCAAATACTATCATGTTTTTTTTTTTTTTTTTTATCATTGAGCAAACAAAAGCATTTAAGAATAAGGGGCATCAGCCAAATAATTTAAGGATATATTCAAAGATTTAATAAATCTTCCTATATACAATTGATATTCATAAAATATAGGATGAAATTAACAATAAGAAACCAGTTAGAAAACAGAGGCAAGAATAATACAATTGTTTTAAGAATGTTATCCTCTAAAAGTCAGAATCAGAATAACTTGAAATACGGATATTTATCCATTATCTCTAGTGATATCATGACCTTTATACTGTACTTTTGAGTGTTAATGACTGGTTGCATAAATCCATGGAAATGGGTAGAACATTAAAAAAGTAAAAATCTTGAACATGAAGATAAACAACCACAGATTTTCAGCAGTGTGTAAAACAATGCAACTTGATTCATTTTTATACAATTTCATAAAATGATGCTAAACTTGGAATTATATCTTCAATTTTTTTAGTAACAAATCATCCACCTTCACAAACTATTAGAGAAACATCTAGGTTTCTTGTTTCACAAAAATAGTTAAAATACTAATAGAAGAATGAAAACACATTAAAACTCTGTTACATGCAAACACTGATAATATGAATGCACAGAAAATATTGGTAAACATTTACAAACCACCCCAGACATTTGACATATCACTTATAATCTCAGCGGCTCAGGAGGCTGAGGCAGGAGGATCACAAGTTCAAGGCAAACATCAGCAATTTAGTGAGGCACTGAGCAGCTTAGGGAGACCTGAGGATGTGGTTCAATGGTTAGGTGCTGTGGGTTTAAGCCCTATTACTCCCCACAAAAAAAAAAAAAAAAAAAAAAAAAATATATATATATATATATATATATATATATATATATATATATATATATATATTTACAAGCATTATATTAGAACACATTATCCATTGTGACTTTTTCCTTCATATTTAAAGTACAGCTACATGATGTAACCTGCTGTGTTTTTGTACTAATAAATAGAAAATTACTGAGTGAAAAATGATATACTTATAATAATGGCTTCTGTATAGAAGATTGGTCACTGTTAATGAAAATCCTTAGGATAAAATGGAAAGAAAGGGTAAGATCATTGAGTGAGGTTGCATGCTAAACGCACTTACTGCTTTAATAATGAGCAGGCAAAGGAGTTGATAACTGAGGCACTTCCTGATAACATATGGTTTCAATGCTCATTGGTGGAGCAACTCCTGAAGAGCACCTTTCAGGGAACCACATAGTGGATACTGAATTGTTGGCCCAAGTTTTGACTTAGGCAAGGGAAGATGTCAGCTTTCAGAGATATTTTAGGTAATAAGCACAAATATCAACTGACATACTGCATATGGAATGTGGAGTCCCAATACTAGACTTGAAGATGACACCAAGATTGAAATTTTTTCCAGAACTAATGAGTGGATGGTGATGCCACACTGGCTATTAAGAGAATCAAACACTGAATTTGTGCTCTACTACAAGCATGATGTAACTGGAGAGTGTTCTAGAAAACCCAACAAAGTTGAAATATATAGTCTGCTTCCACAATCTGGACAGTTTTCTTAAATTTGTCTAAACATTAAGCCTAGGTATAATCTATTAAATACTCGCCTTACTAATTGACAAGAGAATACACTATCAATTGGTATTCTTTCACATTTATGAGTCAGATCCTACTATATAAATAACAGATCAGTCTTAGGTCCTTTAAGGGTTACTAGTGTGAACAGAAATGATTTTTTTTTCCACAAAAGGGGTCATTAGGATACCATGGATGACGGTTTAATTTTGATTCTATATTTTCTCTGAAATTATCTCCAACCATAATCTTAGGCTAGTCTAACAAACAAACTTAAAGAGATAAAGTTATGTCATAAAATATTGCAATATGTCAACAAAAATATTTTTATAATAAAATTGACAGAAACAAAATCTGGAGATGTTGTTGCATGGTTCAGCACATGTGTAGCCTGTGTGAGCCCCGGTTCAATCCCCAGCACTGCACACACTCAGAAATGTGTGTGTGTGTGTGTGTGTGTGTGTGTGTGTATAATCAGTTTTGCATAGCCATGGAGAAGAATGAAATCATATCATTCATTTGCTTGTAAATGAATAAAACTGGAGAGTATCACACTAAGTGAAATAGGACACACTCAGAAATTCGAGGATTGAAGTGACCTATTTGTTACAGTGTCAAAAAAAATTCTTAACTGGGTGAGATTCCAAATGCCAAAAGCCTCCACACCTGGGATGCTGAGAATCTCTTGAGTCCAGGAGTTGGAGACCTGCCTGAGCAATGAAGAAAGACCCTATCCTCAAGAAAAAAAATTATATATATATAAATTTATATATATATATATATTATATATATATAATATATATATATATATATATATATATATAGTCAAGAGTCAAAGTTATTTTCAACAATTTTTGAAAATAACTCTAAATTCCTAGGATTTCAAAACAATAATAAAAAGTGGGAGTTCAATTCTTGTGGAAAACACAAAATTCAAGATAGATACACTGTTGTTGAGTAGATAGCAGACTAGCTCTGGTTCTGGGAAAGATGTAGTAATCACATTTTACTCTGTATTTCTCACTGAATTCATCTGTAAACCTAGGTGTAAAGGAAGCAACAGCTGTTGAGGACTCAGAAAAATACTAGTCGCAAGTAAAATGAATAGAAAACCAAAATCACAGTGTTTTTTTGTTTTGTTTTGTTTTAACCTCTAGTATCCATGGCCTGAGTGTGAACTGGATAGTGGGGGTAGAATCAGAGAGAATTACAGAACGCTGATTCTGAGTCCAGAAATGGAAAAGAAAATTTCAAATGCTCATAAACAATAGAAAATCTCCTTTCCTACTCCCAAACCACCTACCCCCTGCCCTTTTTTCCTTGTTTTGAGTTTTAGCCTCTAAGCTGTCCATTATAATTCTGGTAACTGAAAATACACTAGCCTACAATATTTAAAACTATGAAAATTTTCCTATTGTTTCCTGAAAGGTAGGGGTAAATCCAATTGCTTTGCTTTTCTTCCTTTATTCTTGGTCCTTTTCCTTTTTAGCACAAGATGTGGGTTTAGTAGCTTAAGTGTAGAGCAGAGCAAAAATTAAAACCTAACCATCTGACAAGAAGAATAAAGAAAGTATCCCAGGGAATCAGATTGTGCAGAGGAGATGGCAGAGGAAAAGAAAGAGTCAAGTGACCCCATCAAATTTCTAAGGAACACCTGGATTCCCTCATGATTGATAATCATGTGGATCTCTCTAATCTGATGTGTACTAAAGACAAATGGAATTGAATTACAGACACACTGCAACCCACATTCAGATTCACACTAGTGTCCCACATCCAACTTAGATCTCAATAGGAGACTATTGTCCTGAAAACTAAATAGGCATTAAAAACACAGCTCACAGAAGACAGATTGGGATTTGGGGTCTGAACTGCTTACTACAACAAAATATAAATACATTTTATTGGATTCATGTAAGAGCCAACATCTCATGTATATTATTTAAAATATTCAGGATATAGCCTAAAATTACTCAACACATGAATGACAAACTTTAACATACATGGAAAAAAATTGAAAATACCAAATGTTGCATTTATCAAACCAAAGTTTTGAAATAGACATCTAAAAATGCTCCATAAGTAATGGAGGACTCTATTGATACCAATTTTAATTTAGAAAATGTCAAGGAAAAAAAATACATAAAGAAGAACAAAATAGAAATTTAAAATCTGAAAACTGAAAAAAACTGAGAAACAGATTTTCATTGGACAGGCTCAATTCGGAATGAAAATGACAGAGAAAAGAGTCAGCAAATTTGAATATAAATCGATATGAATTTGCTATATGGCTAATAATGAATAAAGCCTCGAAAATCTGTCTTAAAGCCCTCGAATTTGTGCCCTCAGAGTACCAAAAAAAAAAAAAAAAAAACCAAAGAATGCAGTATTAAACAATTTTTGAAGAAATAATATTTGAATATGTCCCATCTGTGCTAAAAGATATAAATCTGCAGATTTAAATAGTACATTAGACTTCAAATATAAATCATATAACAACACCAAAAATAAAAAAAATGTCATTCCTATCAAAAAGAAACTACTGAGTAATAAAGAGGCAATATAGCTTGACATATATTAACAAACATGACAGATAAGTTAAAGGTTAGTTGGAATACCAAAGTTCTTAACATTAAGTTTCCACATAATAAATCTATGTTTTATTCTAATCTCATCTGGCAGAAATTATTTTAATAATTTTCTTATCATATTCTACTAATTCTACATAATTAAATTGGTTTCCATTCCTTTGTTCTAAGAGAATCTAGCATTATAAATTGAAATATGTGCAAAAAGGATAAAATGCTCAATGATATCATTTTACTCATAGTGATCCAAGGTACTTTTGATTGTTAGTTCTATGATCCTTAAAGTACTTAGGTACTATAATTTTAAAATATTTGAGACATTTTTAAGTTCAGTCCTCTGATGTCAGAGCAAGTGCAAATGCTTGCATAAGCTCAAGTTATTGTGTAAGTATAAGATCCTTCACTGTAAATGAAACTCATCTATGAAATTAGTCTAAAATAATGTACTGTTTTGCAACAACTCAGAGAAAATATTACAGAATAGAAACCATTTGGGACCATAGTAATATTGTAAAGACGATTCATGTGAAATAGAAAGTTCCAGTTAATATCATGATACTTCAGAAAGATATATATGTATATAGAATAGTCTTCATTATAAATAGAAGTTTGTTTCTATTTATTATATAGTGGCTTGTTACTAAAAAGTTTAACATCTCACATTTTCCTTAGATTTTTAAGGCATCTCCACTACTAAATACAAACACTACACTCTCATACTCAATTCTTAGCCAAGTTTAATCTCATTGAAAAGATTAAGAGGATTTAAAAGAAATTTTAAGGTAGGAAGCTTAAAAGTTCTTTATATCTATAAAGTAACCTAGAAATGTCAAAAGTTCTAAGAAAGGTTGCTGAAGAACATATATAGAGATAGTACAGCATTTCCTTTGATAGACAGATTTACTTCTATCTCTTAGAACATTTCAAATCACCTGGGTATTTGAGCATTCCTCTTCTCTAACAAATCCACAAATCCCCCATAACTAACACACACACACACACACACACACACACACACACACACACACAGGAAATTGCAAACATAGCAGAACAGCTGAGCTGTTAGTGGATTCAATAATGAGGTATTTTGGGAAGTTAAACACATCTAATCAGATTGTAAATATCCCAACTCCATCTACTTTTGAATGAAGTGAAGAAAAGCACAGTTAAGGTATAAGAACAAACAATACAACCTCTGTAGGAAGGGGTAGAAGCAGCAGCTATAGATGGAATCTAATGGAATAGAAAAGAATGGTATATGCAAGAAGAAAAAATTCCTATATTTTGAATACCTAATAAAGAAATATTGAATTCACATCTTTTCAAATATTTTTTTCTAAAATTATACTTAGTACAATGAGAAGTTGATAGGAGTGGAACCGTGTTAGATTCCAGAGTTACTGTGGAAAAAATTTTAAGTTATTAACACATACTTCAAAGCATGACCATACTGAAATATAGAAATTTAGTACAAAATTTTTATATTTTAAATATCTTCCAAATTTATTACTTTTGAAAATAGTTGAAAGTCCTATGGGGCTCTTCTAAGTGGCTCTTTGGTGTTGTGGAGAACAACCTATTGTTTTAGGTATCGATTTCCTTCTGAAATTAAAGACACTGGTCTTTTAAAATGGTACAAAAAGGGAAGCAAATTTTTGCAACATGAAATATTATTTGGTACAGGTATGAATGTGTTTTTTTTTTTGCAACTCATTTTTGAAATATATATGCACAAATTACACATTTTTAAATGAATTGTGTTCATCATGTTGAAACATTAGTAGACAAATAAATAATTCTAATTAGTTTGAGCAAAATAAACTTCAAAGAAAAAATGAGGAGCCATCATTTGCATAAAAGTACAATCTTGAAATTTGTTACATAAAAAGCAATTGAAACTTAACAATGGAGGCAAACAAAACAAAGCAAAACCAAAAAAAAAAAAAAAAAAACACCACTAACAACAAAAAAAACCATTTAGAATGCACTGAAAACAGGCAGAAAAAGAGATGATACATTAGAGGAAAAAGCAAAACTTACAAGTTCAAGTAACTTAGTCTACAATTCTCACAAACTTTTTTTTTGTGTGTGTGTGTGTGTGTGTGGTTCTGGTGATTGAACCCAGGTCCTTATGCCTGTGAAGCAAGTACTCTACAAATTGAGCTATATTCCCAGCCCCCATAATTCTCATAATTCTACTTTTACCTTTCACTGGGATGTAGATGAATGTCTAAAAATTTTCCTGGATATTTTTACTTGGTACATCTTTATACAGAATGGTAAATTCACTGTGGTATATTCATGCATATATGAAAACACAATTGGATCAGTTTCACTCCCCTATACCTCCTCTACCCTCACCTTCTCCCTCCCCACACCCCATTATTTACCCTACTACTTTCTACTTTCAAGACCTCCTTTTTCTCCTCTCTAGTTTCCACATGTGAGGGAAAAGAAGGAAAAGGTGACACTTTTCTGAGTCTGGCCAATTTCAGTGTAAATTATGTTCTTCACTTCCATCACTTTTCTTACAAACAGCATAATAACCCTCTGTGACTTGATAAAATTCCACTGTGTATATACACCCAATTTTCTTTATACATTAACCCATTGACAGACACTTAGGTTAATCCCCAAACTTGGCTATTACTTGAATTGCATTGCCATTTGTGGAAATAAATCTTTCTTGTGGATTTTTTTATTACTGACATAATGAACATTTACATGTTCTACTATATGTAGTAGTTTGCTGTACTGTAATATCAAAAGAGAAAATTAGTTACTTTTTAAAAGTTAGCATAGTACATGTCACTGGTGTGCGCTGCAAGAAGGAGAAATGTATTTCAGCCAATAAGAAATCATAAGGTACATAATAAAACATGTCTTTCTTGCATAGATTAAAAACTAATAAAACTCCTATCAGGTATTATAAAAGCAACACTGTCTGGGTTGCCTAGCACCCACAGAGATTTTTTTTTTTTTGTGGAAAATGTGTTAAATGAATGTTAATATAACAGTGCTGTTGCAGGAAATATAATGCAATGTATACTGAGGATTTCTCAAAACCTGAATCTACCATATGGATAAGTCTGAAATTTAAAAGAACATTTTGTCTATTTTTTAACCATTTGAAATTTGCTAAAATTGGTAAAGCATTTGTGAAATGATGTAATTGTGAAAAATCTCATATAAAGAAACATTTTTAAAACTGGGAAAAAGAGAAATTGATACAAGTAGAGAAGACGAAAATCCTGCATATGGATATGCAATCTTGAAGTAGAAGTTGAAATAATTAACTTTTATTTTGTCTGGGTATCTGATAACTGAAAGCACACATCTATGCAGAATGAAGAACACTGATTAGAATAATTTAAATTTATCTATAAATAAACTTCTAAAATGACAAATCATAGATTGTAGATACTGCTTGTATCTTACTTATTTCCTCTCCTATATACATCCCTCTTAATTCATGTTCAAGCTGTTTAAGATTTTCTTTGTTCAATAAAAAGTGAGGAGAAACAATATTAGTAATTTCTGCATAGAAGCATTTAAGAGTCATTACTTGATCCCCATTCTCTTCCTCCCCCCTGGTGGTTAAAAAAAAATGGAGGTTCAATGCATTGAAGCAGCTGAGAATACTGGGCAATTATGTAGCAGGAATAGTGCCTTAGAGCTTCCTGCAGACTTGCAGCAAATTTTCTGTGAGGGTGAACTAAATGTCTGTAGTGTTAATCTTCTGGGATTCTGTCTTTGTGTACCACAGTATAACATATCCTATCCTAGGAGATATATATTCAATAAATTATTTAAAAATGGCTGATGTGTTTGTGTACATGATTACAAATTTAGATAGTAAAGTAGAAACATAGGAATTACCACATCAAATAATACTATGGGGAAATGAAAAATGTATCTTTAATATTTAGTAAATTATACAGAAAACAAAAATTGTCAATTATTCAAAATGCCCATTGGTTCCATATGACCGATCAGTTAAAATGATATTCCTTCACATGGAATTTAAATCCTAGTTTTCAATTTCTAGCTGCTATTAGTGGGAATTTTTTTCTCTAATTTTATTATTATTGTTGTTGTTATTATTGTTATTATTATTATTTATTTGTTCTTTTTAATTATACATGGAAGTAGAGTATATTTTGTCATATACTGGAGTATATTTTATTCTACCTAGGATTTCTTCTTGTGGTTGTGCATTATGTTGAGATTCACTCTAGTATATTTATATATGTAAATAGGAAAGTTATGTCAAATTCATTCCACTGTCTTTTCTATTCCTATGCCCCCTCCCTTCCCTGTATTCCCCTTTGTCATAGGTTTTAAAATTGACAAAAAGACAGGAGAAAAGAATATTGCCTGAGAATAAGAATATATGTTTTAAGTAAGACCTGTCCTTGAACAGCTCATATTATCAAGCTTTGTGAAGATTCATCTACAGATCCCTGTTCTACTTTGGCACACATTATACTTAGTTTCTGCTGTTTTCATTTTGTTGACCAATATTTTCCTTCCTATTTGGGTGCCTACCAATACTTTCAGTCTTCATAAAAAAGCCACTTCTTCCAAAAAGTTTTTTTTCCCTCTTCCCATTAAAATTACCTATGTTTAAATGACATTAGCCCATTGTCACTGTCTCTCAAGGTATTTGTAATTTTCCAATTCATCCATTATTTATTTTCACATTTTATCTATCAAATATATTATAAATACATGAAGTATACAATGTAAGTATAGGATTATTTGTATGTCACACAATACCCATTCTGTACCTTCATTGTCACATATGCTCTAATATACTTTTAAGACAATGGATAAAAAGCACCAAAGAACCTAAGGACAAAATTAATAATAATAAAAGCTGAGGAAGGTTGTAAATAGAATAGGTGCCTATAGAGCTTATTAGAGAAAATTCACAAACTTTATGCTATCAAGTTAAATTATTTGTTCTTTTACTCCATTAATCAATTTTCCTCAAATATTATACTTGTATTTACTTTTCTCTTGTCTAAAACTGGAAGGCTTTAACTTAATCTAAGTCATAGAGTTACTGAGTACTATAATCATTATTTGTAGTAAGTTTACTTGGGGTAAATTTGCACTTCACTGATCCTGAAAAAATAGAGAATAACAACATTTCAAAATGCATTAGGAACATTTTAAGAGCAGAAAAATGTTACATGAACCACTCTGATTCTGTTGGGTTATCTTGCACCATAGCTATTGCTATAGTGTGGAATCAAGGAACTGAAGTTCAATTAATTGTAATTTTAAACTTTCTGCTTATAGAAAAAAATGCATACAAATTGTAACTATATTTTATCCGAAATTTTACATGTCACTGAAATTTTACATGAACAGAAATTGATAACAAAATAGAGATCATAACTAACTGGCATTTATGTTCATCATTCCTTAGGCAGGAAAAATCAAGGAGACCTTAAAATTGCTTCTTCAAGTTTACAATAAAAGGCTGATGTAATATCTTCAAAGCAATAATAACATCAATTTTGTTTTTCATAGTGATAACATTTTTCTTGTGTTATATTTCATGTTCATATAAGTACATGAAATAGATTAAATATTTTTCTATAAAATATATGAGGAAATTAAGTTATTTATTCAAGTTAAAAGTGTTATAAATTCTCAAAATACGACTTGAGTCAAGCTGTTTTTCTCTAAAGCTCTAGTTTACTGTTTCTCCAATCATGAATGTTATTTCAAAATGTTTCTACCTGGGAAAACTTAATTGAACTTTTTCTTTATCCATTTCAAATAGTGAAGCCTGCATGCTCACAGAGTTGTTGTTATCATTATACAAAAATGTTTGTTCTTTCCTGGCTATGAGACTTTCCATATGCTTTTCTAAAAAAGTGTAAACTTATTTTGAGCAATTATCTCAGTTGTACAGGATTTGCTGAGATTGTACCATGCACTCTGTACTCCAGTGGTCAGTGAGTCAAACTATTCAATCAGATGTTCCCTCCTGAGAATCTGAATGGAGTAGATGGTTCCTGTGATGAGATTGATCCTGCATCTACCCCCAAATTCCTGTACCTGATTTAGTTCTAAAAAATGTCCAAGTGATTTATTCCCAGTCCAGTCTCTCTGCCAATCATGAAAGCTCACTATAACATACTTTTGACTCAATTAGCTAGGGAGATTGATGTTGTTTATGACTAAAGGATCCATATATTGTTGGTCTACCTCTTATTCATAGATATTTGTATAACACATTACATGTCATATATTGTTAAGCACATGCATAGTCAAATAGTATGATTAAAAAACAAATGAACTAACGTAATATTAAGTAAGGAATATCTTACTGAATATGATTTTTCTTCAGTAAAGTATCTGTCCACCATGCATATCTTGATGTCTTCACAAATAGATTCTGTATTTTATTGATACTATATTAATCTGAATTAATTTTTCAGCTCAGAGGACTATTATATAATAAAAATGAACATTAAATTAAATAATCAAAACATACAAAAGTAGTAACAGTTTAGGATGGCAGCAAATTTTAAACAAAAAGGTCAAAAGTCAAATATCAAAAGTGTTGATCATATAAATGCAAAGTACCTTATATCAAAACCAAAATAATGTAAACTAAGATGATAAAGCATCAATACCTTCTATACAAACAGGATTTCCAACATTTGAGACTATTTCATAGACATTTAGATTTTTAAAAATCAGTTTTAAAGATAGTCTTATAAATTTAAAACATAATATGTAGGGGATCATAACTCATTTTCTGATTATATTTATGAGCATTGGATAAATAAAAATATGCTCTTTATATCACCAAGGTAACAAGTAGCTATATTGCAAACAAGGCATAAGTTCAACCTAAAAAGAGAAAACAAGGCAAAGAGGACTCTGTGTGTGTGTGTGTGTGTGTGTGGCTTAAATTAAAAGAAAACCAGGGAGTAGAAAATAGTATAAAAGTTTCAGCAAAGAGAAGAGAAGCCAGTCATAATGGTTAATACTGGAGGAAATAATACTGAGAAGAAAGTAGAAGAGTTCTCTAGATTTCAGAATTGAAATTATATTTTGGTGGTAAAATATTTGGAATTTCCTGTTTAAAGAAATATTAATAAATCTGTATTCTTGCAATCTGAATTTATCTGAGATAGGTTATTAAATATCTTCCCAGCGTTTGTTATATCTAGTATAAAAATATTTGAATAAATTTAAAGGTATTTTAAATTGAGCATAATGAGATACATTAGCAAAGAAGTTGCCAAATACATAAATATTTTTTCCTTCATAAGTCAAGTATACTAACAAGTGACAATAAATAAAACACCCAATTTGCCCTTTGTGTTCAAAACCAAACACTACACTTCAGTGCAGATTGTTTTTACTACATTCAAATAGGTTAAGATTAAGATTAGGTCTTTAAAGATAGGCAGACCTTTCATATACAAATGATACTCTCTTAAAACTACATTAAAAACAAGTTCAGAAAATAAATGTACCTCAAAATATAAATACTTATTTATGCATCCTTAAATATTTAAATTTAATGAGTACTTTCACTTATTTTATTTTCAAAAGAATATTTTTGTCAGTAAAATCAACAGAAAAATGGACAGTATGTAATAATAATCAAATTTTTAGAACTATATAGACCATATTACTTCATAAGCTATAGATTTTGTTATTATCCTTATCAGTATGCTGCATTCATATCTTTTATTTTAGTCATCATCTTTTTTTTTTTCTTTTTGCTTGCTTTCTTGTTTATTTCTTTCTTGCCTTAGGCATAATTAGTCTCATTGTTTTAAAGGCATCATATTGATAGCAATGAAAGAATGTCCCATGGACTTGTTGATATAATACTGTCCATTTTCAAGACATGTAAGAACATTTGAAATATTTTCATATTAGCATTCTAAAATGAAATTCTTTGAAATTATTTTTAAAACCACATTCACATAGATGCATTCATATAAATGATTTTCAATTCCATTCTGACTTAATTTTTATTATTTTTAAACCTTATTATTCAATAATAAATATTTTATAATATTTATTATAAAATAAGAACTAAACTGAAATTTAACTTCTAGATTATTTCAGAAAGTATTAGAAATTAAAGTCTGACTCTAAATTTTAAATATATTAGAAATTTATATCCATATTAAGTATTAAAATATTTAAATCTAGTTCATAAGAAGGAAATAAGCATATGTAAAATTACCAGTACATGAACTCCTTGTTAAGCTATTCTACAATGTCTGCTTAACATAAAATATTGGTGCTTTTATTTATTACATTTTATAACTATTATATAAATGTATATATACATCTTGATAAACACACTCATCTTGATGGATGTACACATCAATACATACAGATATATACAATTATTTAGATATATATGTATACATACACATATATGCACATCTTGATACATTTAGATGCACAGATTACAAGCATAAAAATGTGAATTTGATCCTTATTTATTTATTTGTTTATTTATTTATTTATTTTTCATAAGTCTTATTCTCCCAGAATTTTTCAGTATGTTTCTTAAGCAGAAACACTTGTGATCCTGAGGAACAGATTTGGAAACATGCCTGCTGTACTTATGCAAATCTATAAAAGCTCCAATTTTTATCACTGGGTAAACTATTTTTCACCCTATAATATTATTTCTAGATATTGTTTCTAGAATACCTAGTCATAAAATATTCTTTCTAATGTTCTAGACTAGCAATTTCCCACTGAAAGAAAATAATTATACATAGTTTGAAAAAATGTTACTAATTACACAACAGTGAAGGGATATTACGAACAACGTCACTTGTCAGAGACATCAACAAGCATCTACCTGAATTTGAGGTGCCCAGTCTTTACAAAGTACTTAATTACTTTGTAATTAACATTTACCCTTTCAAAAGTAGGCATAGGTGTTGAAATTAAGCCAACTTAAAACAATCTCTCTCTCTCTCTCTCTCTCTCTCTCTCTCTCTCTCTCTCTCATACACACACACACACACACACACACACACACATTTAAGTATTTTTAGAACACCATGAAGTCACACAGAGTTAGAATACTATTTTTCAATAGTCCTTCCTTCACCATAGACCTGATAGATAATAATTTATCTAGATGAAGAATAGAAACATATTTCTAAACACCCTCTTCAGAAACAACCATGTATAAAGTGAGCTAAATTTAAAACCAGACTAGGTATATTGAAATCTAAATAGATGAACTCTAAAATCAAAACAATCATTTGATTTCTATAAAGCATAACTGTTCTCTGTAAATCCATGGAAAAAGCAGATTTGGGCTTCTTACACCTTCAAACATAGGTCTTGTTGAAATTAAGTTAACTTGAAAATCACACACACACACACACACACACACAGATACTTGTATCTAATTATGCTTAGGACATTGGCTAATGTAATACAATATATACTTGATTCTTATTATGCTTAGAATACTGTATAATGTAATAGCTCTTACTTTAAGAATTGATGAATTACATATTTCACAAAGTTCTGTCTATATTATGGATATTCAATGAACAGTCAATACGTTATAATTATTTAACAAACATTTACGGAAATACCTACTGGTTAATCCTGAAAGTACCTTTGCTAATATATGTATGAACATAATTGAAAATATATCACTAAAATTGATTCTCTCCATTTAAAAGTTTTGGCTCCAACCAAATTATTACAGAGATAAATTGAACTCAGTAAATCATAGTTATGGCTGTAGATTGCATTAAAAATGATGGATTATTAAACAATCATGACTAGTATGTATTTAAATATCCTATTTAGTGAGAGAAAACTTCTAGCATTTATACTGTTTGTGTTATAATTTATATCTTCCTCTCCTAGTCTTTAACATTTTATTTGTGAAAGCTTAAAACTAAAAATCAAAGCAAAATGAAGTCATTGAAGAGGAAAATGATAAAAGAATTGCTTCCTAGACATGAAAAAAAAAATGGAAATGACTATGAAAACGTATAAACCAGGACAGGACAGTTACTGATAAGTAGATACAAATATTTAACTTTGAACTTCCTGCCAACTCAGTTAAAATAGGAAATATAAGGGGATTATATCATTCTTATTATTTAGAAAGAGGAAGAATATCATTTTATGCGGAGAGAGAAATTGGTATAAGTAAATTCAATGAGGACTTTTTTTGTTCTGTAACCTAATATATGGTTATGTTCAACATAAAGTTTTATAGTGACGTCATGCTCTTTTTAATATTTCTCTTATGTTTATATTTTATTGATGTGCAGTTTGAATTATGAAAATGTAAAAACTAATTCCAATCAGTAAACTTCCTTATAGTTTTGGTTATAAATTTATAATCAATCACCTTAATTCTTTAGATAGCAAATGTTTTAATTTTTTAAAGGTTGAGGGCAAATTCATCTCCAATCTACAACTATATGTAGTTATACAGCCTTGTCAACATCTTTTTCATTCTCTCTGGAATCCATGCTGTGTGTGTCACTAGCTGCTCATACACATGGCAGCCAGACTCTACTCAATAATCCAGATAGTCACCAAATTTTGTCTTCTTGTCTTTGAATATACTCCCTGCATTTTATAATCAACCACATTACCTTTCTAACTTTCCAAAGTTTGAGGAGCTAAAAGAAAGAAAATAAATATATAGAGAGTTCTTTGAAGTGGGTATAAATAGGTGTCTTAGATTCTAGATGTCCCAATGAAAGACTTGGATGCAAATGGGAGCAACCTGAGGAGGTAGCTGTATAATCAGGTGTTATCAACAGAGAAAATGCAAGCAGCAGTGATCATTTTTGTAATTTGCAGCTAGCAGTGACAGAACTTGTGACATCCAGTCCTCAGTAGAGCTGGACCTAGGAATTTTCAGTTTCCGTTAAAGCAGCCACTGTGGTGTCTTGGTTAGATAAGATTTCTGTCTGTAGAGCTCCAAAATCTGACTTTCTGTGCTCATGGAGTTGCTCTTAGTCAGTTTGGTATTCATAACAAAGTGACCTATCTCGAAAATACATTGAGAGGCCTATATAGAACAGACATTCATTTCTCACACTTCTGGTGTTAAGTCCCAAACCAGAGTAGTTAGCTTATGGCAAGAGCCGTCCTCTAGGTCTTAGACTGTTGACTTCTGATGTTATTGTCCCATGGCAAACAGAAGGCCAGCTAGTTATTTAGCGTCTTCTGAGAAAGGCATTAATTTCATTCATAAGAGTTCTACACTTATTACCTAGTGGCCTCCTGAAAGCACCTTCCCCAAATATCATTATATTGAGGATTGGAATTCAAAATATAAATTTTGGAGGAACACAAATATTCAGTCCATTAATATTCCACCTGAATCTCCCCAAATTCATGTCTTTCTAATATGCAAGAGGCATTCATTCTACTCCAACAGCCACAAAAGTTTTACCTCATTACAGCAGATGATGAGAAAATTTAGAGAAGAGATGCCCATTATAGCACCATTTCTTAGAGTGATAAGCTTGACTTGATGGCAAGTTTATTATCTTGAAAATGTTTCATCATGGAAGAGTGTCGTTTTGTTTTTACTGAAATAAATGATTTGTCTGGGCATGAATTTGACCTCTCTGTAGCACTGATCAAGCTCAAACTACCATCTTTGTACTTACAGAATATCTTAATCACCATCACCATATTCACATAGCATTGTTTTTTTAACAATTCTTTTTGGTTATATACACCAGGATGTACCCTGATATAATCACAGAAGCATGCTCTAATTCACTCCTCCCAACTCCCCCTCCCCTCCCTCTTCTCCACCAATCCCGTTACAGTTTACTTTTTTTAAATTAGTATCTGTGGATACACCCAGTAACAGAATTCACCACCATATCCATGTATGCACATATGAAAGTTTATTTTTGATAAGGAACTAATTTCAATCCAATTTGTCCATGTTCATGGAATTCACTGACCTTACTATGTTTCTATCATCTTTGTTAGAAGAGTGGTGGCTTTTTTAAAGACTCAAGTACAGCACCAGCAAAGTGGTAACACATGAGTTTTCCAGGAGGGTTTGAATGGTATGAATAAACACCATATATGTAATGCTTCTCCAAAAAAGAGATTCACTTTTCAGGAATCAAGGACTGAATGCAACAGTAGAAGCACTACTAATCCTAGTCACTCTCTAGTTAAATGTTGGCTTTCTATCTCTGTGACCTCATACTTGGGTTACTACAGATCTGAGGCTCAAAAGGAAGAATGTTTCCATTAATAAACAATAATGATTCCATTGACTGAAAATTAATGCTGCCACCAAGCCACAATGGACTTCCCAAGCTTCTGAATCAACAGGCAAAGAAAAATGCTGGACAGAGTTTTTGATCCCAAATACCAGGAAAAAATTCTTACTGCTTTTCAATGGAAGACAAGAAGGAAAATTTGTAATACTGAAGATCCTTTGGGTGTCTCTTGATATTATCATTCCCTCTGATTAAGTAAAGGAAAACTATGATGATCCAGTAAGTTAGGACTATTAATAATCTAGTCCCTCAGGAATAAAGGTCTGAGTCACCCAAGCAGGTAAAGAATCAAGACCTGTTGAGGTGTTTGATGAAAACAGTTGGGGATACAGTATGGAGAATGGAAGAAGGAAATCATAAATGCTAGCTATCACCCCCTGACCAGTTATATAAGTGAGGACTATAATTATCATGTGTACTGACTTATTTTGTAATGAATGTGTATATATGTGTATCATGTGTTTATAAAATTTTTTCCTTCTTCTTTTATTCTTTAGTCATTTATCATAAGATGTGTTGGTTTAATAAAATAGAAATTTAATTATTATTAATTTTATCCATCACAATATACTACTCTTTGTGTTTCCTTCAAATTCATACATTAAAAATCTAACCCCCATATGTTTGTATTGGGAAAGGATACCTCTAAGAGATAATTAGGTAATAAAAATTGGACCATTATGAATTGGATTAGTGCCCTTACAAATAAAGAATCCAGAAAATTCTCCAGTTATTATACTGAATGAGTGGATGAGAGCCCTTACCTGAACCCAGTCATGCTGGCACCTGATCAATAACTGTGAGAAATAAATTTATTTTTTATGGAGGGCATCCAGTCTATTGTACTTTGTTATAACAAATCACAGTGATGAAGATAAGAATACAATTTAAGTTATAGGATAGAAAACAGAGGAGAAAACATCACTTAAAGGCTTCTGGTGTAGGGGTTAGTACATTTTTTATTACACATAGAATAGTTTTGTCATATTAGAAAAAATTAAGACCTTGCTATTATCTTCATTTGGAGACTGATTATGCTATAAGAGCCAAAGTTAATAAGGAGTTGGACTTAATGATGATTAGTTTTGTCAAACCGACTGAGCAATAAGGCACCAAATTTAGACAAATATTTTTTTCTGGATGTTTCTGTGAAGAAGGTATCTTTGCATAAGCTTTAACATTTAAACTTATAGAATGAATGAAACAATGCTTTCTCTAAGGTGGGCCTCCTCTAAGCAGTGTGGGGCCTGAAAAGAGCAAAATGCTGATCCTACCCTGAATAAGGGGGGATTCCTCCTCCTTTATGATTGCCTGTTATCTATCATTTTTTTTTCACCTTGGTTTCAGATTTGAACTGAAACCTTGGATTTTCTTTGGTCTTGCTCCTGCTAGCATTTTGACTGGCACTAGAACATTGTCTGTCCTGGATCTCAGGCATTTCGGCAGCAACTATACTATCAGCTTTTCTGTTTTCCAGAAAACTCTCATGAAGTCTCAACTTTCATAATTGCATAAAGCAATTCCTTACAATAAATTTATTTGCATAGGTATATACATTCTATTGTTTATGTTTCTCTCTAGAATCTTGATTAATATAGTGTCTCATATTAATATATTTATCCATAGCATTATATTTTCATAATGACATCCTTTTATCTTGTCAAATTATTTTGGATATAGAATCTAATTATTGTCTTTGAGATTCAGCTTCAAAATCATTCAGTATAATATTCAGCATGGTTCTATTTACATTAGAAGATAGGAGGTAAAGGCTCAGGACATTGGAATTAACTTTGAAATGTTCATTCTCTGTATATAGTTTACTGTCTGATGCTGACTCTTCTAGTTATTTCATGATTTTCTCTTTTGTACCTGATATTATGAGAATGAGAAATGTTAGATTATAGCCACTTACATAGATACCTAGGTACATAGTAAGCTATAAGTACTGACACTCAGTCTTTAAGTATTTTCCAAATAGTATAGGAATGTAACATAATTAACTGTTGATAAGCCACGTGTTTTTTTTTTTTTTTTTGTTGTTGTTTTGTTTTTTTTTTTTTTGGTTTTTTTTTTTAACAGGGACCTCTAAGGTCTTAAATGACAGGGTCCTTGGCTAACTTAGGATCTCTGTGCTCAGGGATCCTGCATGAAACATTATTCCTCCTGGTCTTCACAAAGTTATTGACTTCAGTTTACATAGCTCTCTATTTAAAATGTCCCTTACTTAGATTTCTCTTTTTCCCTTCAATCTAAATTAGCACACTACTCATCATATTACTCTCTTCCCATTGCCCTGCTTTATGTTTTCCGTTATAACATGTTATGAATTAGGCATCTATTGTGTCTTCCTTTGCTCATATTTATCTTGGTTACCCCATTAAAAATTTGGCTACCTTTTGGAAGAGATGCTGTTTGTTCACTTGGGATTTCTGTAAGTACACCCCTCAAAATAGTAGCATTCCTAACTAATAATCATCATAACAACTGTCAATTACTTATTGAGTGAATGAATTGACTTCTAGTCTAAATATTCATAAAATATTCTTTAAATAATTTTGGAATCAATGCTAAAAATCAACATAAATCCTTTCCCCCTTAGAAATGTACCTTTCCTCTATTATGTGATATCTCGATAACTTATAATTTGCCTACGATTTTACAAAAAGAGAATGTATCCATTGTCTTATTAATAGGAATTCAATTTTATGATTTTGACATTTAGTAACCTGAGAAATAGAGACAGTTTCCTAAAAATATCCCATTTTCCTAGAAGGAAATCACTTAAATAATAATGACCTAAGGCAAGTAGGCTTTTCTAGAGGATTTTCAGTGTAAGTTGGACATAGAGCCAGCTCAGCAAGCAATTACTTGTTACCGCATCCTTCTACCAGGTCACTTAATAAAGTACTGAATCACACCACCTGATTGGTTTTCATTTTGATGTTCTTATAGCACATTAGTTTGATAAACTTAACTCTGATTTCCCCTACCTATTCAACAGCCAGTTTTTAAAAGAGAGTTGGTAATTTCAAGTTTTTAATCACTCTTGCAATCCACAGAATAATTCTTTAATGAATAACATGTCCCTGCAGTCACCCAGACCACTCTCATCACTGCAAGTTAATGGTGAGTGAACTCAGGAAGAGACAGACATACTCTTCAAAAACAAATGTCTATAGACAGCAGGCATGCTGGGTGAAGAGCCTACATTTTCCAGATGTATTAGATAACTACAAGTGCACTTTTTCTAAGGTACCTTATTTAGGCAAACTGATATACTTTTAAATGTTATTTTAAAACTATACTTAAGAATTAATTGTATGAAATTTGTACATAAATGTAATTGCAAGACTTATATGTTTACATTTTGTTTGATGAAAATTTGGGAGCTATTTATACATCGTTCCAATTGTTATTTATCCAAGAAATTAAGTCTTTGAGAGATGTAGTACTTCACATTCCTGTGATATGAAATTATAATCCCAAATGTTATTTTAAAATAGTTCACGGTATATTAATTTGATACTTCCTTAATGAGGTTTTGTTATTTCTATGTAAATTGTATGTGTGTGAACACTTAAAATACCTGGAATCTCATAAACCACCTTTCCTAAGTTTGTAAGAATTTTAAAAATAAATAAATCAAAGAAAATATCTCTGGAGTGTTTTTTAAACTTTGAGTAAATTTATTTGATATTTATCCATTCATTCAAAGTATTATCTATAAGTAAACTAGCAAAATTTAAGGTAAATGTTTAAGAGAGTCTCAGAGACATTTTTATTATAATTACAGTAAAATAACCTCATTTAATAACTCAACAAGTATGTAGTTCTAATTGTGGAATATTTAAAGTCTCTGCTTAGTCACTGGAATTTAGGCTTTGAAATAAAGTTGCAAAAGTTGGAAATAGTGTCCTGAGCATGTGCATTATGTTATTTTCTTACATTTCAGAAAGATCAATCTTAATATAACTCTGTGAATGCTTGCAGCTGCATACTTTTGAAAGATCACATAAATGTACATTTGAATGTGTAATCATTCTCGCATATGCCAGTATTTTACTTGAAGTCTCAACTAAAAAGGATCATGACTTGGTGATCATATATAGCATCAGAGAAAAATCATGTACATCTACTAGGAACCATGTCAAACACAGAATAGGAATGGATTGAAAGTAAATGGGACTGGGCATTTCTTTCAATGAATGCCCTCATCAGGTCAACTAGGTCCCCTGGGTCCTTCAGGGGATAACTCCATTTCTAAAATAATAATTACCCCTGCTTTACCCCTAACATGGTGCTTCTAACTTAAAATTTGACTTTATGTCTGTATTAAATAAACAATAGAAAAAAACCCTAAAATTTAAGGCATTGAGTTGTCTAAAAGTATGAGAAATAATAAAAAAAAGTACTTATGTATACACAAATTTTTAAGTATATTCTTGTGTATAATCTTCAACTTTTAAGTTAAACTAATTTATTAGATAATGGAGAATGGATTTGGGGAATATAGTCCATTTTTGTTAAATAAAAACTATAATCATCCTATATTTCCTTCTGCCTGAATGAGCTACAACAATTTTAAAACAATAGTGGATATTATCAGAAGAGATCACTTATAGTGAATTTCCATAAAGGCAGCTTAACACTTCAATATTAAATTCTATGTATAATGTTTTCATTTATTAAAATTTTATTGCTTTATACCTGGGAGAATTTTATGAATAAATCTAATATCACTTATATGTTACTGATTCTTGGTCTTATTTGGACAGTTAAAAGGCTTCTTCTATGGAGTTTCTCAAACTATAGGACTCTTCAATGAGTTTCATGCAATTTAGCTCATTTCCCCGAATACCATTGGTTTTACAGGAAAAATATGTTTAAACTCAGCAGTATGTTATTTGGTATTTTGATCTCCTAATGTTGATATTTTTGATCTCTTATACCCTTTACTCTGCTCACGAAAATGAAGTCTGCTATAAATCCCTGCTATTCCTTGCGGAGGATTGAGAGCTTATCTGATAGGTGCCCTGTGTACTGATATTTTGCAACAGCCTACCAGTGAAAGAATGCAAGGACTTAAAATACGATGATAATAGGTAGTTTTTTGGAAAAGGTATGTAAACTGAACTTGATAATGGAAATTAGTTTAGTCAGAAAAACTGGGAATGTGCAATTTAAAGAGAATTTTTCTTTATTTTCTTTTGTTTTAGGATAAAAGGTAAATAATAAATAGACAAAAGGTAAAAAGGTAAAAATTAATAGATTATTAGATTATTGTTAATAGCATATATATATATATATATATATATATATATATATATATATATATATATGCCAGTATTTTACTTGAAGTCTCAACTAAAAAGGATCATGACTTGGTGATCATATATAGCATCAGAGAAAAATCATGTACATCTACTATATATATATATTAGTTCCTAAATATTTTCCAAGTTAAACTTCCTATAATATGTAATTGGAAAATATAATAAAATCTAATATATTTGTTATATCATTTTTTTTTGTACAATTCTGTTACCACTGTACGTGTTAAAATTGAAGGAACTCCTCCAGAGGAGACAGATAGGGAATTAAAAGTTATATAAATGTATATATTGTTTATGTTACTATTTTATTATTTGTATAATATGCAATTTTATAATTTGTCATAACTTACAGCTGGTTATGACAAATTTAAGGGAATAAAAGAATAAAATGCATTTATTTGGATATTTAATAAGCCAAAAGATATATAAGTAGTCTTCCTGCTATAATCATCTCAGTTAGTATATGTTACCAAATACTTATAAGTTAAATAAAATACCACAGTCCAGAAACAAAACATTTTACATAGTATCAAAATTTCAAGTTTAATCTAAACATGTTGACACTTATAAATATAAGATACATATTATCATTTTCAATAAAAAATACATGTTTTCAAGAAAAATAATTTTAAAAAATACTCAAGGGAATGCAGATGATCAATATTTATATATTGATATAATATATTTACAATATAGTGAAATATATACAATATTTCACTAAGTATTCCGAGTAAATGCTTTATTTTATAGTCTGCAAATTCATACAAAAAATTAATATCATATTGTATTTAAATAACTAAATTACCTTTTTATTCTTTCATATATATGTGCATGTAAACAATAATAACAAATATTTAAAGCACATGTCAATATAGCATAGGTGTTTTCTTTCAAAAATCTGTTCCATTTAAAAAAAGCAATCATTTTATAATTAATATTTGTGTTGCTTTTTCACTTAAACACTGTGGTCATCTTGTAAAATCTACAAGGTCATGATGAAACACACAACAGATTTATAGTGTGAATAGATATAACCTTTTACAGACAGCCTTAAATATTTTACTTTTGATAATATTGTTTATTTTACATTAGTGTTAGTAGATTATAAGTGATAAAAAATGACCTGCTACCAAAGGCACCAAAAATGTAAATAAAATTGTTTCCAAAAATAATGGAACAATATTTCATTGTAATGAAGTTAAATTATTCATTTAAAAATATTCCTGTTAGTGTGATACTGACTGCCTCCCCACCCAGAATGGATGCATGAAGAACCATTGGTTGTCATATAAATTTCCATTTTTACAAGGTTTGTTCCAAATCTTAGTTTTGATTTCTTATTATTTGGGTCATGTTAAGAAAAATTTAAGAATACAAATACTGGAATATAACATATGCAGAATAGTAGACACAGTTAAATATATAAATATATATATAAAGACAAACACTAAGTTTTACCTTTTTTGTGATTTTAAGTATTATTATACATGGTCCAATAATAAAATGAATAATTTTAATGATCATTGTCTATTATATCATTGTACTTTCAACTATTCAAAGTGATACTATTTATCCCTACCAATTGAAAAATGTAAATTGTTGTATATACTACATTTTTTTCTTATCTTCTTAAATGTTAAATATAATTCAGCATTATTTGTTAATAAATAAATTTTTATCATTAAACATCCATATATATTGCAGTAATTGCTCTTTAGGGCATTGAAATTTGGGAAGAACAAGTCTTATTCTTGACTAGTCTTTAATTTCATTTTTTTAAAAAGTAGTTTAAGCTCATGATACTCAATTTGATACATTTACATATATATTGAATTTTTCAAATGATATTGTTAGTTATTTTATATATGTTAGGAATCCCTTTTATTTTTTACCCTATTATTATTGTTTAATATATTTTATTTTCATTTAGTTATATCAATTATCAATATATTGGCATGTCATTGTCTATTGTCTGTTGTATTCTTTAATTACATCCCTTAGTTTTCTATTTTCTTTATGCTTTTTCAGAAATCTTTTACATTTATTACTTACATCACAAATCTGACTTTTTGGAACACATTATTGCTTTTATGGGTTAATATATCTTTTATCACAATAATACTTAACTTCATTTTCCGTTAGTGTTTTTTTGTTGTTGTTGTTTTTATTTTGGTATTGGAGATTGATTGAACCTTGGGGTTTTTGGTCATTGAGTTATACCCTAGTAAGTTGCTCTGAGCCTCCCTAAGTTTTTGAGGTTGGCCTAGAATTCAAGATCATCCTACCTAAACCTCCACTGTCACTGGGATTTGAGGTGTATGCCACCATGCCAATCTCTTTTCTTCTTTCAGATGCTGTTTGTTTTTACTTTTCTCTTATTTTCATAACTTAGTTGATGATATATATGCTTTTAAGAGAAGAAAATAATTTCAAACTATCTTTTATAAACTTAAGCGGATCTCATAAAAAGAATATATTTTTAAGCTTCATTATTACTATATTTTCTACCTTTATTCATGCTGTACATTTTTATGGGCTTTGCTTTATATTTGCTGCTTACATTATATAAATTAATCTGCATGTGCAAAAACCTAAAAGAAAATAATTGCTTAGTTTAGAATGTTTAGAATTTAATATTCTTGCCATTTCCATGGCCCCTTTTAAAATCTACTTAGAGGATCTTAATTTGATAGGCTGAGTGTTAATACATTTTCCAAACACATAGTGCACTGTTACTGTTAGAGCAGTAGGAAGATGCTGATATTCTCAGCCAGTGAAAATAATCATGGAACATTTCCCATGCCCTCGTAAGCTCTAATTGGCCCCCGTTCTCATGCCAGGTTCATATGATGAGCTGTTCCTTGCTGTAGCCACATATTTTAAGAGGGTAATGTCTTTCAGGTCATGTAAAACCCATGTTCTTTAAAAGAAACATGGTAAAATTTTATACTTTCATTGTAGTAAAACAAATATAGAAATGTGAAAATTCTTGCTTATGCCATTTTGCTTCCATTAGTATATTTTAATTGTCTACAGTTACAACAGGAATAAAACTAGTATAATTTTCTTGGAAATGACATAAATAAATAAATAAATAAATAAGCAAGCAGCTGCCTATTAAGTAGTTTCCAAAAAGTAGTAATGCTTTTGAAATGAAATTTTTACCATATGTGCTCATATTCTATTAAAATTTTAAAATTGATAAGTTAATCCATATTGATTAGCATCATCAAATGCTATAGAATAAGATCCCATCTATACTTCTGTAAAAATATCCTAACAGACATATCTAGCTTTAATGCTGATATAACTCCATTTACCTCTCAGTTGGTGCTTAATTATGGCAAGTACAATACAACTACACAATTCCAAAGGTATAATTATTCTCTATGACCTTATTATATTTGATACCTTTTATCAAGCTAAGTAAACACATGCACATAAGCATAAGTAGGTTGTGGATAGATGAATGCACACAATTTTATTACAGCATATTTAAAAATGCCTAATTACAAACTTTTTATGAAGCAATAAGCTTTGACTACTTTGTTGCTCATCATAACACATCTGATTAATTTGTATTTCTTAGTATACTTCTCCTATAGTAAGAGGTATTTTGTTCTTCTTCAAAACAACAGAGTGAAATATCTTAAAAAACAGTGGAATAAATCTGACACAACTTTCCTAGGTACATATATGAATATACCACAGTTAATCTCAACATATGTACATCCACAGGAATGGGATCCTAATTAGCATAAGACATACTCCATGTTTGTATAAATATGTCAAAATAGACTCTACTGTCATACATAACTAAAAAGAACAAATAAAAATGAAAAATAAACTTTCCTACAAAATATATTTATCTATTGTAGGTATTCACTGTTTCTTTTTTAGTGATAAGTGAATTTGAATAACTTCTGCTACATCTTCTGATGTGACATATATTGCTATTGTCAGCCTGTTCACTGTGCCCCCCACCCCCCCTAAAGTTCTCACGAACACTAATATGCTAAGTTGAAAGAAAATAGTTTCAAATTCTGGAAACTCCAATATTAATTTATAAAAAAAGAAATCTAATTATAGATTTTAAAGTTATTGTGGATTTTTGATATCTTTTCCAAAATTACAAAATAAATGTAAAATATTAAAATAATAATTTGTCCTGAGGATAGCATTTAATGTCTATGTAATATTCTGTTACATTTTGTGGCATGATTCTGATATTATACTCTGTAATTGCATTTTGCTGTTATGGTAGTAACAGCCCATTTTACTCAATTTTATATAATATTTAAATTAAAAAATGAGTAGTTTCTAATTAATGAGACCAGACCAAGATTAATTTTATGTTGTAGTCATACCAACAGAAGACACAAAAGTGACATTATTTTATGAGAAATACAAGAGACACATATTTTCCTGTCTTGCATTTTTGGCTACTGTTTTTTACTGCATTTTATATTTAGTCAGCATTTTTGAAGCTTGTACAGATTATAAGTCTCTTAAGAAGTGCCCTGATAGCAATAAAAGCCATGCTATCTTCTATTCATAAAAAAAGTCATTTTGGCAAAGTATTTTTTCTTTAGGAGGTTTTGAAATCTTGTTAATATAATGTAAAAGCAGAATTTCTGAAAAAATAGAAAACTATAAAAATTTAAGAAATTGTGCAGTGCCCACAATTACTAAAGTTATAAAATGATAGAAAATTCCCTAAATATACAAAATCAGAATATTATTGGCATATCACATAGAGTTATAAATGTAGAGGATACTCAGGAGCTGACTGAAAGAGAAAGAGATTTGACAACTACATTAATTCAACTATACTGGTATGTAAAAATCAAGAGGAAATATTCCCCTGGTATTGCTGGAACTTACATATCTTACTCTATTCTGGATGTTGATCAAATTAGTTACTTTGGCTTCCACCTACTTGTCAAGGTTGCCTGGGCTAACAATTAAATTTTTCCAGAATAAGAAGACTTTCAGATGGCAATAGGGAAATTTTGACCTGCCTCAAGTAATTTCCCCAATGATCTCCACACTGTGTGTTTTTTAGATGATAAACTCAGAAAGTAAGTTAAGCTTTGCAGCAAGTAAATTAATTCCCACTTAAAAATGTCATTCTTGTACTTGTTTATTTCGGTCACAATTCTCATTATTTTCAGTTATTACTCAGTGGTTTAATAATTAAACTTATTGTACATTATCTGAAACACACGTTCAAATTAACAATTTAATCTTGAATAGTACTTCAATTTTTGCCAAATATAGACATCTCTCACCCAGCTAGTTTCCATGTATACCAAAATGGTAGAACTATATGTTTATGTTTATTCATAGAAATTAATATAATAACAAGCGCACAGAAATATGTACATATTCACATACAATATAAATTAGAAGTACTAATTATTTTTTAAATGATTTCCTAATAGTTTTTCTAAAATTTTGACTTAAATTTCTGCTGTTATTTAGCATTAACTCAAAGCTCTTTTGCATTAAATTTAATTTTAAATATTATCAGATATATTCATAAAAAATAAACATACTTCCCATGAAATAATAATTTCTGGGTATTTTTTGTCTCATGTTATTTTTGCTTTTATGTTTTATCCAGAGTTTTAGTTCACCTATATTTATGTAATTAATTTTATATTTGGATTTAAATATGTCCAAAAAATTTCCATTTCTTTCATCATTTCTATATTATATTTCCATTTGTTAAAATGTTTTTTGGATTATTTTCTCATTGCACTCTCCCACTTCCTTTTAATTATATTTACACACCCTGTTACAACTTTGTATTTTGGCTAGGGACTGCAGCATTCATTATTAGCTTACAATATTTTAACATAAATTGTTACTTGAAGTACATGCCACACAATGCAAGGGTTTTAAATATTAAATATATTTAACCTTCTTCAAACATATGTTAGTATTTTTATGTTATTCTCTATATATTTTAAACTACCCAAGACATTGATATTATCATGTTGTAGAGCCAATATTTCCATTAACCCACATAATGAACTCTCATTGTGATTGTTTCCTAACTACATCTCCAAATTCCCAAGTATCGTCTTTTACCATCTTTATGATAATCTCCATACAGCATCTAATTTGGGGGAGGGAAGTCATACCACGGAATGAACTCAGGGCACTTGACCACTGAGTCACATCCCCAGTCCTATTTTGTATTTTATTTAGAGACAGGGTCTCACTGAGTTGCTTAACACCCTGCTTTTGCTGAGGCTGGCTTTGAACTTGCAGTCCTCCTGTCTCAGTGTCCCAAGCCACTGGGATTACAGGCATGCACCACCATACCTGGCTAGCATGTAATTTAAAATTTATTTGTATTGTATATATTTAAGGTGTATATAAGGATTGTTAGTATTTTAACTGAAGCATAAAACACACAAATATATATATATATATATATATATATATATATATATATATATATATATATTAATGGGTTATTAAGTGAGGTTTTGATAAATGTATACATATTGTAATGTTTAAATAAATTTATACATATTTATCTATTCCCTTATATATTTATGGTGAAAATTCTTTCTTCTAGCTTTTTGAAATGTATAGTATGTTACTGTTACCTACAGTAACCAACTGTGCAATGGCACACCTGAACTTCTCAATTCTATGTAACTGTAATTCAGTACATATTGATCAATGTTTTCTCATTCTTCCTCTCCTATGCTCCCTACCTCTGGTAAGTACTATTGTACTCTAAACTTCTATGGGATCATTTTTTTTAGATTCCTCAGAACAGTGAGATCAAATATCCTTTTAAGAAGTTTGCTTTGATGTTTCCCATTTTTTGTAAATATCTTTTATTTATCTTTTATGCTTAAAAGATATTTTATAGTGCAGGTGGCAAAGATTTTATCCCATTCTGTGGCTCTCTCTTCACATTCTTGATAGTTTAGAAGCTTTTTAGTTATATACCACCCCATTTGTTGATTCTTGATTTCAGTTATTGCATTTTAGGATTCTTGTTTAGAAAGTCTGTTCCTAAGCCAACATGATGTAGATTAGGGCCTACTTTTTGTCTATTAGGTGTGGGAGTCTCTGGTTGACTAACTTGGTCCTTGATCCACTTTGAGTTGAATTTTGTGTAGGGTGAGAGACAGAGGTTTAATTTTGTTTTGCTTCATATGGAATTCCAGTTTTCCTAGCATTATTTGTCTCCAGGATATATAAAGAACATAGAAAACATAACACCAGAAAACATAACTCAATAAATAAATGGGCAAAGGAACAGAACAGACACTTCACAGAAGAATTAAAATCTGTCAGCAAATATATGAAAAAATGTTCAACATTTCTAGTGGTTAGAGAAATGAAAAATTAAACTACACTGGGAGTTTATCTCACTCTAGTCAGAATGACAATTATCAAGAATACAAGTAACAATAAATGTTGCTGAAGATGTGGGGGGAAAGGTACACTCATAAATTGCTGGTGGGACTTCAGATTGATGCAACCACTCTGGGAAAGCAGTATGGAGATTTTTCAAAAAATGTGGAATAGAACAACCATTTGACCCAGTTATTCCATTCCTTGGCATATACCCAAAGGACTTAAAATCAGCATACTATAGTGATGATGTCACATCAATGTTTATACAGTTCAATTCACAATAGCTTACCTATGGAATCAGAATAGGTACCCTTCAACAGATGAATACATAAAGAAAATACGGTACATATACACAGTAGAATATTACTCAACTATAAAGAGAAAAGAAATTATGGTATTTTTCAGTAAATGGATGGAGTTGGAGAATATCATGCTAAGAGAAATAAGCCAATCCTCAAAAAAAAAAAAAGGATGAATGTTCTTTTTGAAATGTGAATGTTAACTCATAATAAGGGGTGGGGGTGGTAAGAATAGAAATTCTTTGGATTAGACAAAGGAGAATGAATGGAAGGAAGGGAGAATGGGAATAGGAAAGAGAGTAGAATGAATCAGCCAGTACATTCCTGTGTTCCTATGTTCATATATGACCAATGTAATTCCACGTCATATACCAGAAGAATAGGAAGTTGTCTTACATGCATGTATAACATGTCAAAGTACATTATACTGTCATGTATAACTAAAAATAATAAATAAAGAATGAAATTAAATAAAATAATACTTTATAGTGAGAGACCAATAATTTATTTAAATTAATGAACGAACTATACATAATAGTAAGTGTCTTAATAGCTATTTAACAATGTATGCCATTAGTGATCACATATATAGGCACATACATCCTACATATACATTTTTATTTATCTGTCTGTCTGGAAGTATGTCTGTCTCTTTGATGTTACTAGTCCTATAATACCTTTGACCTATCATTCACTGATTCCTATATTTTCTAAAAGATATAAAGGTACAAAATATTTAGCAAAAAATCTTAGACAAGTGAAATACCAAATATTTTTCATAATTTATGTTGTAACTTGAAAAATTCATTCCAGATACTAATTATAAGATTCCCTTATATATAAGTTTTCATGTGTTGAAGCTCATGTAAACTGACTATATTCTGAGGAGGTAAATATTGAACATATCAAACATTAAACATTTAAGGTCATTACTACTATATAAATTTCATTTTATTTACCAATTAATAGATTTATTTCTATTAACAGTATACTGCTCTATTAAGTTTGTATTTGAGGGACTGCTGAAATCAAGGAGTGATGATAGGAATCATACTTAACTCTCACTCTTATGCCTGGACTTGGGTCTATTGAAGCCTAAACAAACCAAATAGGAAAGAGGGTTGACAGAAACATGTGTGAAAGGCAATATTAAAGAAAAGGCTATGGGGAAAGAACTGTTTTTTTTCACACTAGGAAATTGTTATGTGCCTTTTGTGAGTTTAAATAATTAAACTTCATCTAAGAAAACAAAATTAAACAGAAATTGTGACTTCATTGAATGTAGGGTGTGTTATTATGATTGGATGGCAAATATTTAGCTATAGCACAACACATTGGTCTTTCAGATTCTGATTTAATTGTAAATGGTAGTTTCTTAACCTCATTAAGATGCAAAATTTATACAAAGGATTGCCTGCATAATTATCAAATATTTTACTATATGTTTTATTTCAGGAAGTAAAAGGTTATGTGCAGGAATTTAATTGTGATCTGGCAATAAAAAATATTCAACAGTGATTCTAATTGTACTCACATATGGGATTTTCTCCACAAGAACTAGATTTCTAAAGGTCAAGCATTTATACTACAGTGTTATAAAATAACCATCTTGTAATATGGAGAATACACAGTTTTTCATCAGAAGTAGTCCTAATTAACTTCCTAAGGGAAATGACCAAATATATTCATCTTACACATGGAATATCAATATTGATATATTTATTCTAAGAGCATTTTTATACTGTAAAATATTTCAAAGCAAATAATTGCAAAAATTTGCATATCATCCACTCTGCACCCAAACAGCTACAGGTGACCTGGTCTTGGGTCCTGTTTCAGTTAGACAAGGCTAGAAAATGCCTCACATTATTTTTCAGTTTTACCAATATATGGGTTAGCATCCCATTTCTCCTTTGTATAAATATCTCACATTACTATTAGGAAATACTGAAAGGATTTGAGCTTCCTCAGGGAAATCCAGTGTATTTACATAAGATGATAACATTAGTAGAACATAGGTTCTTGTAACTGCTCAAGTTTTTCTATACTTTTATATTCTTGGAATTTTCCACTGAAGTTAATAAGATGATCAAACCCAAATCTCAAAAATCATACAAATACACCAACACAACACTATCAAATCCCACAACTACATTTTAATAATATAGTAAGCAGCATGAGACCAAATAAGTTAAATATCTGGAGTCCAAAATTTCTCATGTTTTTAAAGAAAGAATTAGTACAACTTGTTAGTTGTCATATCTACAATTTATTCATTTTATTTTAAAACTTCAGAAAAATGAGCACTTTTCATATCTTTGTATAAAGCCTGTATGAGTTGGTAAAACTAAAAACAAGGCTTCTAAAAAACACACATGAAAGACGAATATCACTTGTGTAGATATATGAAAAGGCTTGAAAAATTATAAAAGTAAATTTTATTTGTATTTCATGGGTCAATATAATTATTTTCTATTCTTATTTGAAATATTTTAAATTGTAAAGGTTAAGATATCATTTATTACCTTCTTAATGCCAAGCAAATATCATGTGTAATCATAATATGATCTAAATTCCACTGAATCCATGAGTAAGACAAGGATGTTCATTAACACTAATTATGTTCCTTCATCCAATAACTGGTCACATTCCAACAAACAGCTACGTAAAACCAACTGTTTTAGTTAGCTTTTTCCGATGGTGTGATTAAAGCACCCAACCAGAACAACTCTAAAGGAGGTTTATTCAGGGCTCATGATTTCAGAGGTCATAGTCCAGAGAAGGATGGCTCTATTCCTTGGGGCTAGAGGTGAAGCTGAACATCAGTGCTGAAGAATGTGGTAGAAGGATGGGGCTTACAGGATCAATAGGATATGAAGAGTGCTCATTTTTCTGAAGTTTTAAAATAAAATGAGACATCTCAATAGTTTGAAAAGATGCAAAAATTCCTTAGGTTTTACTAAAACTTAGCACTAGTTTCTTGTTTATGAATACTTTGCATTTTGCAGGGAATTTTAAGATACAGTTTCATTCCATTTGCCCTTCAAAGTTCAGCTCAAATATTACATTCTCTGATCCCACAGGCAAAATTATTGAACATCTATCAAGACAGATTCTTGACTGAATTTTTACAAGTAGTTTCTACATCTTTTGAATTAAAAATCAGGACCCACTAACCCTTAGAAATATACATTTTTTTACAACTTATCATGATATTTTTAACATTGATAAAACTATATTATCCATGTATTTAAGATTTGTAGATATGACAACTAACAAGTTGTACTAATTCTTTCTTTAAAACTCTTTTTAAAATGTTAACAAATTCATGTAGGAAATAAATGAGTTCCTATACAGAGGGAGAGAGACAGATTGGAGGAAGTGAAAGGCAGAGCAGGAAACAATCAAGGAAAAGAGTAAAGGCGGGGAGAATACAATGGAGATGAAGCCAGGTGGAAGACAACAGGTGGAGGAAAATAATTGTATGAAGAGAGAGAAAATTGATGGATTAGGAGGCATCAGAAGGGAGAGACTAGGAAGAGAGGATGAGGGGCACCAAACTGCCCCCAAAATATTCTGCTTTTCCCCTCTCCCTGGGAAAATTTAGAGACATCAGCTCCTTCACATCTCTGTGTGAACACTTTAGAAGTCAGACTAAATATTTTGAATTTAAGGGAAACCACAGGATTTTTTACAACTCAGTGAGAAAAGATAGATCTTGCTGTTAATATGACCTCATGAGGCTTATACTGGATTTTATTTAAATAATAAAGAAAAATATCATATATTTAATAACAAGTCAGAAATGTGGGTCATGCCAATCATACACTATACAGTATGGTATTGCGTGTGTGCATATGTATGTATGTATAGTAGAACTATAAGAATAGAATATGACAAATAAATATTAATGATCATACAATGTACTCTTAAGAGAGTAAATGATAAATCATTCATTGATTATGTGTGTACAAATACAAACATATATGTACATGCTAAGAGATCATACATAGAATATCAGATGATATCTCTTAGTAATAATAAGGAATAGTTCTACTAGTTCTTTCTTATATTTCATATGCATTTGTAGATTAACTTTAGATGTTTATAATTTAGGAAAGATAGTTAAGGTTTTAAAAACATATATATATATATATATATATATATATATATATATATATATACACACACACATACACACACAAATACACAAATATATTATGTTTTCAAATGTAGGCAACTATCTTTAATAATGTTAGTACATTTATGCCATTTTATTTTTACTTACAGTTTTTTTGGTGTATGGAGCAATGGGATCAATTTTTAGAAAAATTACCTGAATTTGTGCACTCAAATGTGTTTCCAGCTTCAGAGAAGTTAATCTGAATAGCCATACATTTATTCCCGTGGTATCACTATTTTCATTTTTGGAATGTAATATTTTAAGATTGTCTCCAATGACTCCAAAACCTGCAGCATATTACTTTAAATATCAAATAGGAAAATACATTTTCCAGTTTTTGATGGAATCCAAATAACTTTTAGAATTTGGTTTGTTTAATAAAGTGAAATAATATTTTATTATTATATTATTAATTTACTGAAAGATAGATATGGCTTAAAAGTGACATTATTTTCTTCCTGCTTAGCCTCTGTATGATTTTTATAAACAAAATAATAAAAAGTTTTTAAGTTATTTTAAACTATCATTTCAATGTAACAATTGCTGGAAAAGAATCATTTCATTTTAAGAATAAAATCTCTAGTTATATAAATGAGAGTCTGATTTTATTATACTAAAAGCTACCTTAGTACCACATAGCCACTGTGAATCTTGTCCTTTGTTGTACAAATGATGTAATATGTGTGTGATTTTATTTTATTTTTATCTAATTAATTTCAGGTCATAAAAATGACCTTGCCAATTCTGAAATAACATTTTTATTCTTAAAGTAAGAAAAAAAAATTGGCACTCACTGTGCTGATGCCGGCAAAATGGAAGATGAAATGCAGTTCTGAACATGTTCAGGCAAAGTTATTAGAAGATTGTGGCTGCCAGTTTTGCTCTTTGGACTTTTGGCATATGCCATTATAATCTCAATGTTTTAAGCTGCCCTTCTTAGCCAAATTTGCATGAGTAAGGATATGTAGTCAGTAATGAAATTGCCCAAAGAACAACTCTCTTATTCGAGTGAAAGCATTTTTACATTGCCAAATGAGAAATCAGACTACAATATTATCAATCATTAGATGCAGTTAAGATACTTCGAATAAACATATTAACAAAATTATCCACTAAAGACTTTTTTCTCAGGAAATACTTGCCTATATATCCAGGAATATACTTGCAGAAGAAATACCAAGTCAAGCGAATATTTGTTGCTCCATTTTTGCAGTGTGCAGATTTACAATTCTCAGTTTGTCTTTCACAGATGTTTCTTTCATATCTTTGTAGATAGCTACAGTTACAGTTGTGCAGATAGGCCATGCAGAGGGCATGCAAAGATGTACTATGATTTCCTGTGCAATTTTCAACATTGATAATAGAGAATCTGCCAAGGTAACCCAAAGAACAGCTACATCTGAAACATAAAAAGTTGAAATCTCAGTTAGTCATGAACTCCATTTTAATATGTTTAATAAGTTGCATATTTATTTTAAATTGATAGAAATAATTATTTAATAAAAGTGGATTTGGGATGAGCTTTCATAATATTCTGATAGAAAGTGTCCATTCTTGGCAAAGTATAATTTTGTTTACTGTGAAAAATTAAAAGTGGAAAGAACTTTGGTGCTAAATAGGTCTAGACTTAAATGCACGTTCTGCCACTTTATTTGTATTTGAGCTAGTATAATATGAACTCTATTGATGCTAAGTGACAGTATATATGTGTGTGTCTAAAATAGATCATTCAAACTCAATCTGTCACTCAATGTAATTATTCATCTAAAATATAGCAAAAGGTCAATGTCAGGTATTCTTTATATTTTTTATTAGACCATTATACTTACACATAGTAGTTGGGTCCATTTTGACAAAGTCATATGTATGTTAGATTTGACTACATTTAAGTCCCTGTTCCATCCCTTTTTTCTTCCTCCCTCACCCTTTTCTCCTTCCTATGCTCTATTGTTTTCCTCTCACTCTTTCATTTAGTTTATGTGCTTTTTACATATATAAAAGGTTAAATTCTCTGTGGTATATTTATACATGCACAGAGTACGATTTTGATAAATTAATTCTCTAGTCCTTCCCCTTTCCTGTCCCTCTTCCTACACTCTTGATTATCTTTTCCTACTCCATATTTCTTCCCTAAATCTCTTTTTTCCCTATATTCTTGTGATATCCAATTATCTCCCACTTTTTTTCTTCATATTTTGCTCTTCCATCTATAAATGAGACACAAATTCAACCCTGGATTTTTTTAATCTGGCTTATTTCACTTAGTGTGATTCTCCATATGATTATTTCTAAAGGCGGTATTATTTTGGATTTTAAAATATCTCTACCCTTGAAGACAATTCATGGATTCATTATTATATTTTATTAAATACAGTTTTTAAGGTATGTTTAAATTGGCTTTACTATAATAGCATGCATACAAATTAATTTTGCAGTGATTTTAATTTCTCCAAAATATTTTGTTAGTGTTTTTAATGTAATTTTCTCTAATTGAATATTATGGTAAAATTATTGAAGTGGCATCCCCGCCCCTGCTTTCTCCACTTGTTAGAGTCTGTAAACAAGTCAGGATGGCGCCTGGAAAATGTTAGAGTCTATAAACAAGTCTGGATGGCGCCTGGCAAAATGCCAGAGGGAGAGGTTTGTGAAGTAATGCCAGCGAGCCATTAAGTGTGGAGATTCCTTATTGGTTGACTGATGTATCTAGTTTATGCTAATTAAGATAAGCTGTGTGGAATGTCTAAATATAGCTCCGGTCCTACAATAAATGGCTCCTACTCCTGCTGTATCAACGTACACAAGTTGTTCGTCACCCCCCCCCCCCGGTTATTTTGCCCAGCCAGCCGGACTGCGGCATCCACTGAAAAGTCTTAACTGGGCCTCTCCAGAAACCTTCACCCAGACTGATTTTAGGACTGTCAGCAAAAGAGTTCAATGTAGATAAATTTCCTATGTTCATGTCACCCTGTTTACTTGGCCACTAGCTGAGAAGATACCAGCACTCCAGGTGCTGGACACCCCCTTACTAGTTTTTCACAAACATATCTAGTATAGTACTTTGAAGAAATGTGCAAACAAGGCCTCTGACCTTGAGCTGGGCTTCACAGAGATGGCTACACTTTTAAGATAAGAGAAGTTACCAACTGGGCTCTGTGGTAACAGCTGGCAGGGGGAGAATAGAAAAGGGAGAAGAAGCTCTCCCCTTCTCAGGTGTTGTCCTTGAAGGGTTAACATACCCAGAATAGTGAAAGAAAAATCTACTTTTATGTTAACTTTTGCAGACTGTGAACTTCTGAGCCCCTCCCCTTACATTCTGGGTATAAAACTCTGAAACTACCTGAACTCGGGGTTCAGGGGATTAATTGATTACAGCAAAAGCTGTGCCCTCTGAACCTGGCTGCAGCCAAATAAAACTGTTTCCTACTATCTTCAGTGCCTTGCCTCATTTGCCCCTACAACACTATGAACAAAGTACTAATCTTTTTCTTGAGATAGGCAAGGTAAATCATTGGATCTTTCTCTCTCTCTCTCTCTCTCTCTCTCTCTCTCTCTCACACACACACACACACACACACACACACACACAACTTTTCAGTACTCCATTTATGTATTCAACCATTATACATTGAACACATTTTTTGCATCCTCGGTCTTGGTAATACCTTAAATGATATAGATTATAAGATGAAATTATATAGATAATTATATAGATTCTAATATAATTACACATTTTAGAATATGCTAATGTGCATCTTTTTTTAAAAAAAATATGCATATATAAATTGAAAAAGAAAGTAGTAAGATAAAAAGAAAAACCCTAAACCATTGTGATAATCTTAAGTCCAAAGTAACATTGTGAATTTTAAGCATCCTTTATCAAGTATTCAGAGAGCACTTAAGATAATCATATAGACATGTCAATGAGTGGAGATGAACAATGTCAAATCACTTTGCTTGTTATTAGTAATGGAAATTAACCTAATGAACCTAAGTCATTACACTTAGAATAAATCTATATGATGGTGTTTGGAGCTAACCAAAATGTTAAAGGTCAATTATTTCAAGTCTTTCTTCTTGTAGTTTGAAAAAAACTTAGCCATTTAATGCAAGTTTCCAAAGATCACTGAAACTGCTAATGATTGTAGTACAGTAGTAGTTGCTTTGATGTATTCAAAGCCCTGGCCTTGAAAAGAGAAACTTGATTCTAATTTATTTACAATTTATTTGGTAAATAAGTTTCTGAGTGATCTATTTTTCTCATTTGCAGAATTTTCAATTGTACTTTCATTTCACAGAAGAGGAGTGAATGTATATATTCCTGGACAAGCATCCTTTTTGCTTCCTTTCTCAAATGTCCTTATGAGGGAGTTGCCAAAAGTGAGCAAAGTTGAGCCAGTTGAGCCAGTTGCCCCTGGCTCACACCTGTAATATCAGTGGCTCAGGAGGCTGAAGCAGGAGAATAGTGAGTTCAAAGCCACCAAAAAGGAGATGCTAAGCAACTCAGTGAGACCCCGTCTCTAAATAAAATACAAAACAGGGCTGGGGATGTGGCTCAGTGGTTAAGTGCCTCTGAGTTCAATTGAAAGAAAGAAAGAAAGAAAGAAAGAAAGAAAGAAAGAAAGAAAGAAAGAAAGAAAGAAAGAAAGAAAGAAAGGAGGGAGGGAGGGAGGGAGGGAGGGAGGGAGGGAGGGAGGGAGATTTATTTCCTTTAACATCCCTTCCAATGTAGGTCTGTTGTTAGCCTCCTTTTACCCTGTCTCATTTGCCCTTTGACCATGTTATCATGCAATAAGACCCTCACCAGATGTGAGTTTCAATCTTATACTTCCCAGCCTCCAGAACTATCAGCCAAATAAACTTATATTGTTAATAATTTGTCCAGTCTGTGGCATTCTATGATAGAAGCAGAAAGCAGATAATTGACTAAATTCCTCCTACATTTATCTCCATTAACATATCAGTGAGACAAAAATAACAGGTGAGAATTTAACAAATTGATTCTACATTTTACATGGAAAGCTAAATTTAATCAGTAAATTTAAGGAGAATATTTTTGAAAATTGTCATATGGAGGTACTAGACTAATTAGATACTACAACTGAAAACACAGAATAATTAAAGTAGATGTTCTTTGTTATCTATCAGTTGCTAATACTTAAACATCTAAAACCTACACTACCTGAAGAATATTCAAATCATTTCTGAACATTTTGGATGAGTCTCAAAAATGTACTTACAAGAAATTTGGGTACACAAACACAAATTAGTTGATCCCATTTCTGCTTTAAAAATGTGATTTTGTTACAGTGGATTGGAGGCTGGGTGAGTAATAGTAAAATCAATAAAATGTTACAATGCAAGAAATAGTGCAATAGTTCAGAAAGAAATGATTATGGTAAGAAGCATGGAACTTTGTGTACATGATGAAAAATCATCTCAGGATTCATTTTAAAAATAGGATCTACAGTTTTTACTAATGGATTAATTTTGTGGAAGAGAGGCACATTTGTAAGTTCTTCATTTAAGACCATGCAGTTAGGGACAGTGACAATCTTTAGTAAGAAGGAAATTTAGCAGAAGAAATATTGCTTAGAAACAAGAAATTTATGGTTGCTCATAACAAATTTGGGAAATCACATACACACATAACTTAAAGGTCATTTGGGTATATATGCAAGTACTGTACCAGGAAAATAGGCCCAAAATACAGATGAAAATTTAGGATCAAACAGATGGTAATTGGCTTAATTCTTGTATTTCAATATTGCAATGTTTATTAATTTTCATTTTATTTAAATTTAAGATATTCAAGAGAATGCTTTCTTCTCATGTACTTAGTTTTTAATTTGATGATTTATAACCAAAAACCTAATTATTTCCAATTTTTTAATTTTTAAAATTTTGTTTTTAACAAAGTAGTCAAATTTGGGAAATCTTCAATGAATATTTATATAACTTTGTGTATTACTTTCTCATTAGCATTAATATTTCCATATCTACCAATCTACTGACCTACCTATATACATACTTACCTATTCAAATATAATTATTTATATACTTCCTGCTTATGAACACTTTTTTTTAAAAAAAAAATGTCATACCTGGGTAAAATTTAATGCTCTGAAACTTGCTCTTTTCATTTAATGTTATGTCTTGGGTATTACTCCAAATTATCATATTTTATTTTCAAAGGTTATACATATTCTTTTATATGAGTATATACCCTCTGAAGATCCTCTGGTTATTCTGAAGTTTTATTTATTCCAACAACAATTACATAGCTGTGGAAGGCTTTGAACAAATATACCAAAGATATAATAATATCACTATATAATAGATTATTATATAATATAAAATATATTGTGATATATAATATAGTATGATATATATATAATATTAAAAGGGAAAATCTCTTGTAGAATTATTCTTAAGAAAGTTCTGCAAAAGTTTGTCTGAGGTTTTAATTTTAATACTTCATAAGAACTAAAAGGATTGTAGCAAGTTACATTTTCATTTCTTATTTTAACAATGCAGAGTATATCAAACCTTGAAAAGCTCTGGATATCACAAAACGTTTTGCTTTTCTACAAATTTGACTCTTTTTAAAATGTGGCTTTATATGTTTAAATTATGGCTTGCCACAATCCACTTTTTATAAAGTTATTGTTTTTTTAGCTATTTGCTTAATAACTGACTAGTTTCAGCACTTTTCTGCAAATTTTTTTTTTATTTTAATATTGATTTTGTAAGTAGTTTAAAAAGAAATTTGATATTGGTGCTTTATTCTGCTTTATACACACCAATCTCCCATCACCTCACACACATTGTGGCACATGCCTGTAATGCCAGCGGCTCAGGATGCTGATACAGGAGAATGGATAGTTCAAAGCCAGCCTCAACATAAGTGAGGCACTCAACAACTCAGTGAGACCTGTCTTTAAATGAAATACAAAATAGGACTGGGATGTGGCTCAGTGGTTGAATGTCCCTGAGTTCAATCTTCTTATACCAAAAAAAAAAAAAATATATATATATATATATATATATATATATATATCATTCTCACATTCTCCAAATTTCCCAATACGTTTCATTCTCCCAATAAGATTAGGTTGTTTTTAAACCAATATACATTTTATATGACTGCAACTGTATTAGCATTATTCACAGATTAAACAGGTAGTATAAATATTTTTTTCTAAACAACTTTTTGTTTTCCCTGCAGTTAATAGTCACCTCATGTTTTATAGTTTTAACTCATGATTTCAAGTGCCTCAGTAATTATCCCCTGATGTTCATTAACATGTAAAATGTATTGAACTGTCTCTTGGTCTCATTTTGTTGTTGTTGTTGTAGTTCTGTTTCCCTGTTGGAAGTGGTGACTGAATTATGGGTCCTGCTCTGTCCAGTGATAGAGGTGATGCTTCTCTAGAGAACTCTTGGTGCAAAGGTGCCCATCGAGATTGCTATAGAGACGCACAGTTTAGTAGGAGGTTCTGTGCCAGCCATAGTGCTATTCAGTTCTTGTCCTTGAGGTTCAGAGGCCAGCTGCTGGGGATAGAAAGTTATGAGCACAAGCTCATAATCATAATTTGTTAATACTCATGACCTTGGTTGTGTTTGTTTTGAAGAAACTTTCTCACCATAAATCCTTCTGATGTTTAAACCTATAAAATAAACATGTCAAACTTGGTCAGCAAGTTCCCCCATCATTTGTTGGCTGAACCTCCAGGTTCCGGCTTTTTTTCTATTTGATTGTTTGTTTGTCTTTTCTCAATTCACTCACTGCACAGTTTAGCCACCTGAGTAAACAGCCATGTGGGTCCTAGCATTTCCCCATGAAGATTTCCTGGGTGGGTAGATCAGCAGGATGACTGCAATATCTTCTGGGTTATCTCTTCATTCTCAAAGTGAAAAATTTTAATAAATTGCAAGTAATATTTTCCATTGGACAATTTAATTGCAACATTGGGAGAGACAATTTTTTTTTTTTTTTAACATCTCTCCGTCACCAGAATCTATAGTTCTTCCCTAGGGTTAGTCAGTAACAGTGTAGGATTGCCCTGGCCCCACAAATATATATTTTTTAGCATAGAGAAAATGTCTTTATTCTCCTTGTTTTCTGGGTAGCTTTTTACTCATTATATATATATATATATATCCCTAGAATGTGTATATTTTTGTGGGGTGGTCTAGTGTATTTTTGTGTAGCTGGCTGTTGGCATGGGATGAAGGAGGGATTCCAGAAATCTGTTTGCAACTAAATCTTTTTTTTTAATTTTTTTTAGAGTTATTCTATCCCCATAATTAAAAATGTCTAGTGAGTCCAATTCCTCTGTCTTTCAAGTGTTCAGCTTTCTTACCAGTTTCCCCTCAGCCACTAATTTACTTTATTGTCTCGTATTTCTTAGTCACACTTATTTGCCTGTTCTCCAGTATCCCAAATTCCGATGAGACAGCACTTTTTGTTTTCTTTATCAATTTATTTTAAGTTTATTTATTTGTTCTAATTTGTTACACATGACAGCAAAATGCATTTCAATTCATAGTACACATGTAGAGCACAATTTTTCATGTCTCTAGTTGTTCACAAAGTAGAGTCACACCATCTGTGTCTTCATACATTTACTTAGAATTATGATATTTTCCCCTCCCTTCCTTTGCCCCATCTAAAGTTCTTCCATTCCTCCCATGTTCTCTGCCCCGCTATCCCCATTATAGATCAGTATCCACATATCAGATAAAGCATTTGGCATTTGTTTTGGGGGGATTGGATTACTTCACTTAGCATAATATTCTCCAGCTCCATCCATTTAGCTGCAAATGCCATGATTTTATTCTCTCTCTCTATTTCTTTTTGGATATTCTTCAGTTGTAGGTGGACACAATATCCTTTCTCCAATGCATGTTTTTGGTGCCTTTGTTTAATGTAAGATAACTGTCTCTATGGGGGTTTGTCTGTTTCCTCTATTCTGTACCATTGGTCAACAAGTCTATTTTGGTGCCAATGCCTTGTCGTTTTTGTTACAATTGCTCTGCAGTATAGTTTAAAGTCTGGTTTAGTGATGCCAACTGCTTCACTCTTCTTGCTAAGGATTGCTTTGGCTATTCTGAGTCTTATTTTTCCAGAAAAAATTCATGATTCCTTTGTCTATTTCTATGATGAATGTCTTTGGGATTTTGGTTCGAATTGCATTAAATCTGTATAGTGCTTTTGATAGTATGGTCATTTTGACAATGTTAATTCTGCCTATCCAAGTGCCGCAGTCTGGCTGCAGCAAAATAACTGGGAGGGTGACAAGCAACTTGTGTACATTGATACAGCAGGAGTGGGAGCCATTTATTGTAGGACAGGAGTGGTATATATACATTCCACACATCTTATCTTAATTAACATAAAATAGATACAGCAGTCAACCAATAAGGAATCTCCATACTTAATGGCTCCCTGGCGTTACTTCACAAACCACTCCCTCTGGCAAAATGCCAGGCGCCATCCTGACTTGTTTACAGACTCTAACATTTGCCAGGAGCCATCCTGACTTGTTTACCGACTCTAACATCCAAGAACAAGGGAGATCTTTCCATCTTCTAAGGTCTTTTTTATTTTCTTTTCTTTTATTTATTTTTTTAGTTTTCAGTAGTTTTCATTGTAGAGGTGTTTCACCTCTTTAGTTAAGTTGGTTTCCATGTTTTTTTTTTTTTTTCAGGCTATTTTAAATACAGTAGTTTTCCTAGTTTCTCATTCAGAGGATTTCTCACTGATGTACAGAAATGCCTTTGAGTTATGGGTGTTGATTTTATATCCTGCTACTTTTCTGAATTCATTTGTTAGTTCTAGAAGTTTTCTGGTGAAATTTTTTGGATCCTCTACTTATAGAATCATGCTGTTGGCAAATAGTGACAGTTGAGTTCTTCTTTTCCTATGGATATCCCTTTAATTTCTTTTGTCTTTCTTATTGATGGCTTCTTTCCTATGCTTTTTCTTTCCTTTAGCTATACTTTTAGGGGTTTTGAGAAAGGTAGAGGGAATGCCAACTACAGAGCTAGACTACTTAACAGATAGTTAAGCATTTACAAATTACTTAAAATTTTTACTTTTGTTCTTTTGTTTGACTTATTACAAGTATTTTTTTCAAAATACTTGCATGTATTTGAATTTCTGACAACATATTTTACATTATATGGAACAATTTATCATCTTTTTCTTTAAATGTTTATAAATCTCATGTCCTTTTAAAAATAGCTTCTCATGTTTAGGGTATAAAAATATTCATAGTTTCTCCATAGATATAAAATGGTAATTTTATAATTTATTTCCTTATGTAAATGAGGATACATGTATGGATACATATACATATCACATAGATCTATGAGTCATATATTTTTCTATAGTACAAGTATTTATACATAACTCTCCAAAATATATGTTGATTATTTGTTTTAATAAATGCTAGAATTACTCTTTTTTTTTTCAGTTTTTTTTTTTTTTTTTTTGCTTGTTGTTGTTCCTTTCAAACTCTGTCTTCTATGTATTCATTATAAAGCAAAATTGTTTATTTTTTCATGTATGATGTCATACAGAATTTACAGAAGAATTTTGGAAGGATTTCCATATTTAAAATACTTTCTACCCAACAAACTGCTATAAAATTTCAATCATTTAATTTTTATATTCTTCATTAGAATTTTATGTTTTAGTATGCACTCATCAAAGTTTATTCCTAGATATACTTTGCTAAATTCATAAAAAAATTTTTCTTCATTTTATTTTCTAAGAGAAATTTGTTTCTGATTGAAAACCAACACATTTCTTATATCAATTATTCAATAAGTCATTGTATAGAATTATTTTATTTTTAGTGTTTTGTTCAAGTTTATTAATTTTCTAGAATTATAAACATTTCATCTGTAAACCACAGTAATTCTTTCTTCTTTTGATATTCATACCTACTCATTTTTCATTTGTTCCTATACATAAATATTTTCAGAAACCTAGATTAATAGCAAGCATCATTTATATTAATACAATGCTATTAGTATGCCTACATAAAGCTAAATGTCAACGACTTTATATCCAGTTTAACATTTTTAGTCTTGAATTCTGGGTTGATTTATCAATTGTACAGTTCCAGGCTTGTTTTAATTTGCATTTTTGCAATATTTTCTGATGTGTTTCTTTCTTTCTTTCTTTCCTTCCTTCCTTCCTTCCTTCCTTTCTTTCTTTCTTTCTTTTTTGGTTTTAGATGGACAACATGCCTTTACTTCATTTGTTTCTTTTTATGCAGTGTTAAAAATCAAACCCAGTGCCTCACACATGCTAGGCAAGTGCTCTGCTACTGAGCTACAGCCCCAGCCCAATGTGTTATTTCTTTTAATCTCTCTAATTTGAATTGTTATATTGACCTTTTTAAAACAAAACAAAATAGGTTTGTTTTATTTTAATAGTTATTTTAATACATATTATTAACATATATCTGTATGTGTGTAAAAATTTCTTGTTTCCTCTTACCACAGTGTGTGACTTGCATTAGATTTATTTAATGTGTGAATTGGTTTAATGTGTGATTGATATAATTGTCAATATTTGTCTGATTTTCATCTTCTATAAGTTTTTGAATTCATATAATTGATTTGCCTTCTATTTTTTCAAATGAATAACCTCTATCTATGATATATTTTTTTAAAGATTAGAATACTGTTACATTTCAGTATCTTTCCCTTTGTGTCTTTTAGTTTCAAAGATTTTGTGTATTATATTTTCAGTTTTTTAATTTCCATTGTTTGATTCAAATTTCAAATTAACACTTTCCTCTCTCTATTTTTTTCCCCTTTCAATGCTGTGTATCAAACCCAGGCCCCTGCCTATGATAGGCAAATGCTCTACCACTGAGCTACATCCATATTTTGCTGTATTCCTCTTAAGTAAAATAAATGCATCAATGCCCTTACAATTGATTCTAATGTCTTTATTTCTGTATTTTTGATATGTGTATGCAATCATAATTTTATGATTGTTTAATTTTATATTCACATTTACATGGAATACACATTCATTTATAATTCTCATCCAGAACATTCTCCTCCATATTTGGCAGGTTTCTTGGGCTCATTAATATTCTAGTGGATTTGTTTGTTGTTTCATTTTATTTAAAGAGAAGCCTAAACGTCTACATTACTCAAAGATTTCTGAAGTTCTCTAATCATATTTGAATCTTATTTCTTTATATTTAATGTCAAATTGCATCATTCTTATGCCCTAATGAATACACTGAAATAGTGTTCTGAATTCCTTAAGAAATTCATATGGATTTAACAAGATAAAAACAACAACTTTGATAATTACAATAATTAACAAGCAAATTAACAAGCAAATATTTTTTGATTGTTTATAAAATATTGTGGACAATAATCAGTATTTTTATAACTATATACACTGTGTAAAACATTTGTGTAATCGCTTCTCCATATCAATATAGTATATCTGAATAGATTTAACACCAGTTTGTACTATTAAAAATATAAAACATAAGAAAATTGCTCCAAAATCATCTGAAAATTTTTCTTCAATAGTGATATATAGAGATGATTGTCCTTAACTCATGTAACTTTATGTCTAATTGCATAGAATTTGAACCTTTCAATGTTTTTTTTCATCATGGGGCCCTTGTTGTAGTTGAAATCAGGTATCTAAATAGTTTCTTTAGATCCCCATCCTTGAGAAAACCTGTTCTATTTTTTTTAATTTAAATAAACCCCATATAATTCAGAACTTAATCCTTTCATATGTCCAAAAAAGATATTAATCCAGTCAGAAGAACATATGCTGTTCATAGTGTATTCATTTCTCATAGGACTCTGTATCTACCACAATTCATAAATATAAGCTATCAATATATTTTATATTAAAATTAATTAAGATAATACTGTTATTATATTATAAAATGTGAAAGAACGTTGATTTATAACTAACAACATTTTTTTGTAAAAATACTAATGAGAGATTAAGTAGAGATGTATTGAAATGGTTAGTCATTTGCTCCCAAACACAGAATTTTCATGAGTGTAGCAGCTACAAAGACTGATAATAGTAAATTTACATTAGAAATTTACCTAGGATGGTATAATTTTCAAGTATGGTTAAAAAATTCTAGTAAATTTCTGCAAAACATTGATTTTATTAACACAAAATTTTTCATTCCTAAAAATCAAATGATTATAAAAATCATGTAATAATATTTGCCTTAATGTGTAAAATGAAGTTCAGAATCAAGCACAAATATTTATAAAAATATTTTATAGCCTCAAAAATGTACATTGAGTCTTTTAGAACTTTTACAAACCATGGAAAGCTTTTCCTTTGCAAGAAATTATTCTGTCCTTGAAAAACGTATAACATTCATTTATCATCACCTACCTGCTAAGTGCCAGGTTTTCCTGCCAGTTATTATGAACATTGGAAATGGCCCTAGAAATTGTCAAGATGCTTCCAGAAGGCAAGACCATCCAACCACATACTATTACATCAAGCATTTAGTCCTTGTAATAAATAATATTGTACAGTGCTACCATAAATGGAAGCTGGAAGATATTCACTGACAAGTACATCAATGTTTTGATAACACCACATGGAAATTAGAATGGCCCATATATATATATATATATATATATATATATATATATATATATATATTATTGATAATATTTATTATTTAAAATATTCAATAAATTCAAATAATTTTTTAGAAAATAAATTGAGCTAAAAGACCTTATGGAATATTCTGAATTCTAATTATAGTAGATAAAAGTAATAATATGAACAAGAAAGAAGTATTTTCACTTGCATTATTAAATAAATTCTGAATTGTAATTAAATTTGATACAAGTAATAATATGAACAAGAAAATGCAGAATACTATTTGATGAAAGTTTGTACTACAATGTTATTGTTTTCAATATAGTGATTAAGAGGTGTTTTTAATGAAGACATACTTTTTCTAGAAAGAGAAAAAAATGAAGTGTATAACTACTTATTCCCCTAAGTCCTAAGGTTATGATCTATATGCTTTACATTATGTAGGTCCTTCATTAATAATAGTGACTAAGTAATCATTAAATACATTTTGAATTTGTGAGCTATGCTGAAGAAAAAGGTCATCTTCCGAAAGGTACTGCATAAACAGCTTCATGAAATTCAAAGTCTTACAAAATAATTTGCAACATAATGTAAAAAGGTTAGGGCTATAAAATGCTATTTAGATATTATGAAGTAAAATAAAAAATCTATCCCAGGTAGCAAAAAAAATCATATAACATACATAAAATCCCTTTACTGTTTGAAATATGAAATAAAATCTTGAAAAGTCATAGAATATGGAGCTATAATGTTGGCAAACTATGATTTAAATGCATAAGTTAAGTATTGGTTTGCACCTAACAGGAAAAAAAAAATACATGAGGGATAATTGTGAATACATGAGCTAAGCTTCAACTCATACCATAGATGAAACTTAATTATACAAAAGTGCTTCATTTAATGAAGCTTATTATAATTAGTTTTGGCATGCATATGGATAATATAGTGGTATCTACTTTTAAATTGCTTAAATTAATTAAGTAATGACCTCCATATCATTTTACAGTAAAATTTAAGGCAGAAAAGTTATTTGCTTTTCCAGGGCATGATAAAGAGGAAAAAGAAATATGTGCATGCAAGTGTAATAGAGAAAATAATCCAGCCAGGATAGAAAACATAGTTTAGAGGTATCAGAATTAAGCACAAAGATTCACTTGTACAAAAAGTAAATTATTTTCATATGGAGTTCAGTTTACTGTTGAGAGCCATCCATGGGCTGTGTATGGACTGTGTTGTGCACCCACCTAGCCTAATGAATAGGATAACCTGGTGTCTGGGATCTTGCAGTGGACATTTCCTCTAGTTTATTGCCCAGAGACATTGTGAATTTCTATTGGACTCTGCCATGTCCCACACCGCACTGGAGATGAGGGTGACTTGCCAAGATGTCAACCAACCTGCTGACTGCAAGACTTCCAGAAGCAATACTCCATCCTTGAAACCTTACCCCTGCCTTTGATGTAATCCCTTAAATAAACCATGGGAGCCATTTTCTAATTGTTCAGCTCCAGCTTCTATGTGGGCTGGACCTATCAGGAGCTCCCCTTTTAAAACTATCTCTCCTGACTTTGTCTTTTGTTCTTTACTAATTATTCTAGACTTTAATTTCTCTGGTGGCTTACAACCTCCTTGGTAGGAAGAAGAAACCCCTATATGAGGCACTGGCCACCTTCCCATAGTTCACATTTTATTTATTTATTTTTTGTATTGTTTTGGTGTGGTTTCTTAAAAGTAAAATATAAGTACATATGACTTTTGTTTGGTAGGTAGAAAAATTTATGTTAGATCCAAAACTGAAAATAAATACAAAGGAAGCAAGTCAACTCATAAATAAAACATCACTGTCATCATGGCAGGAATCGTAAGTCTTAGGAATAAATAATTATTAAAAATTATTAGAATTCCTAGTTCAGAAATAATTTTTAAAACCTTGATCAAAATATATTTCTATAGCAAATTCACATGAATTTCTATTTATACAATCCTCCTGACTCAACAGAAACAGACTTTGAAACTATACCTGATTTCTCATGAAAGATTTTTAGATTTTACACTTTGAAATAGAACTCTTGCTTATAACTGAAACATAATGTTTTGGTTATATTTAGCATTACATAGAAATTCAGATGCTACTAAAATAGCCTATAAAGGAGAAACACTTAATTTAGCTTTCAGAAAGAAGTCCATAAAATACATTGCTACCACATGTACTACTTATATGTTCAGAAAGAAAGAAAAAAATTACATAGACCTTAGGTGTTGTTTTTGTTTTTGTTTTTGTTTTTGTGTGTGTGTGTGTGTGTGATGCTGGGGATTGAACCCAGGGCCTTATGCATGTGAGGCAAGCTCTCTACCAACTGAGCTATATCCCCAGACCCATACCTTAGTATTTTAAAAATGCATTTTTGCTTTCTGAATGAAATGGAAACAACATGATATGTAATCTAAAGAGAATATAAATTTACCTGTGGATAAAAATTACCTCATCAGGCGTCAGTATCTTCTTTTTGCAGTATCTTCTATTTGGGGTGGGCTTGTTAATAAATATTTGATGATTGTATGAACTGATATTTTCAATATGCTATAGTTTTGGTAGCTAGTAGGGATTGCCAACTTAGGCATAAATTTGTATCTTCAAAGGAAGTTGTAGTCATGAACACTTCATGCTTTGGGCCTGATGTTCAGAACATATGATGGCATAATTTACCAAAAGCTGTTCTAAAGTTGCAAGTGGCAACACAGCTGGTGGAATTTTTTTTTTAATTTAAATTATTTTTTCTCACTAAATGTTTTCCATTTTTTTCAGAAAATGTTTTTTAAACACTTTAGGGCAGAAACATAGTCCTGTGTGAAATACTTTATTTACATTGTGCATTTTACGCTGCACTCACATAAATTATGCTTCAAGAGAAAAATGTTAATGCATTATGTATCTGTTAACATTATGAGTAGTGTTCATTCATTCACTAGAAAGAAATCCTTTAATTTAATATTATAGCAATTCTATAATTTTTTATTTAAAGTTGTACTCTGTAAATTTAGTTTAAACATTTCTTTATTCTGGCACTCTCTCTCTGGCAATGGCCCAGATTCTCACTTGAATGTATATTTTGTGCTTTACCCCCAAAATGTCTCTTCCCTGAGAAAGCCCATAATCTCCTTTCCTGAATAACCTTTTCTGAATAAATCTCTGTATTTCTGAGAAACAAACAAACAAAAGTTCTTCATCCCAATCCATACATTTTTTCTATATTTCTTCAGTGACATAAAAATTTGTAACTCTACTTTCAAATCTATAAATACATTTTGAGTCTGTTTCTATTCTATAAGGTCAAAGGTTGAAATCCACTTTCATTTATGGTCTCATACTGAGCTCTTTCCTTAATACCATTTACTAAATAACCCAGTTAATTCACATCAAATTATGGCCAAATGTCTCATTTATAGAAGTAAAATGTTATGTGTTCTCAGAGCTCTCTTTGGCCCATCTGTTTTTCTTACAAAGTCTTCATATGTAGACTATCATGCTAGATGGCACATGAAGTCCCACCTGGTTACTCTTCTTTTTCAAAGATTACATTGATTTAAAAGACATTATTTTTTCTCTAGATTTTAGAATGTGTTTATTAGCTCATATAACAAACTTCAATTAAATTTTGGTAATATATGGTGTGAATTAATTGGGTAATAATTGTTTTAGTCAATTTAACTGAACATAATAATAGAGTTTTATGACAGAAAACTTAAACATATTTTGTTATTTCTAAGATTTCTATGTGTTTTGTCGGTATAGTAGTTGATGTCACATTGTGTAATAAATTTTGATATTTTAACTGATGGAGAGTAATTGCTATTTTTTAAAAAAAGTGCGTGTATCCACTGAATCTGCCAGACTATATCCTTTGTACTAATTTTGATGGAAAAATAATTCTTTCCCTTATCAATATTCTTTTAAGGTTCATCCACATTGAGTCACTAATCCAATCTTTTCTATCACTGAATAATATCCCATTGCTGAATAATATCCCATTGTATAGATACAATACATTTTATTTATCTATATTATAATTTGATGAACCTTGAGACAATTAAAAATACTGTATGAACATTCACAATAGGCTTTACCATTTATTTTTGTTTTTCTTGAGTATATAAAAAGTGTAGTAGTTAGATCATCTGGCAAGTCTGATTAAACATTTGAGGAACTGACAGAGTATTTCCAAAGCATGGATTCATGTTACTACCTCACCAGAAGTCTGTGAGTTCTATTTCTCCATAGCTTTGAAAATCAACACTTCTTTTGCCTATTTTTTTAAAATTATAGCAATATTGTTTGTTGTAAAATGGCAAGTATATCTACTTGCATTTTCATTCTTTCATCATTAAGTATAATAATAATTTAGCTTTATTTCTTTCCCATTTTAAATATTCTTTATCATATTGTAAAAGTTCCACTGAATGTGTTTAAGATGAAATGGTGTAAAATCTTGCCAAATGTTTTGTTTTCTGCATCTCTTAAACCTATTGTGCAATTCACTTGTCTTTTCTTCCTTAATTACATGATAAGGCATAATACATTAATAGATTTTAGGTTGTACAAGCAACTTTGCATTATTGTGATAAATTCCACTTGGTCATAGTATATAAACCTTTGTATATGTAATGCTATCATTGTGCTGAGTGTTCTTTGCTTTAGATTAATAAAATGTTAGTTGGTAGATTCTTATCAGTTTCATTGAAACATTGTACTATTGGCATCATAGATGGTTACATTGTTTCCTCCCTCCTTCTATTTTAGAAAGTTTATAAATAACTTCTATTAATTCTGCTTTAAATATTTGCTAGAATATCACCACAAAGTCATATAGTTCTGGTTATTTATTAATCTTGCTTATTTAATTACTTGATTCAAATGTTTTATTGCTATAAATATAATCAATTTTTAAATTTATTTTTGTATCATTCTCAGTAATTTGTATTTGCTGAAAATTTCCCCATTTCATAGTATTTTAACATGTTTTGACATATAATTTAATAATAGTCTCTCATTCATGATTTCAGCAATGTGAGTATTCTGATTTATTTTTCCTCATGTAGATAAATTTTTATTCACTTTGTTATTACTATAAAAGGATAAATTTTGATCTCATTGATATTCTTCATTGCTTATCTGGGCTCTTTTTTAAATTTATTTTACTCTTTATAATTTACTTCCTTCTGCTTGTTTTACTTTGATTTTCTTTTTTCCTTTAATATTTTATTATGTAAATTTAGGATATTGATTAAAACCATCATTTTAGAGCAATATTTTTTTTTATTTCTTTAATGTTACTTTTACTATATTTTATGAATTACATTCTTAGTAGTTATTCCAGAACTTGTCATACAAATCGTAGCTTATCAAAATATACCACAAATTTATATTAACTTATTTTTAGAGTGATATAGATAAGTTTCACCTGTATAGACCTATTCAATCTTCATTTCCTTTGTGTATGTGTGTGTTTGTATATGCTACCATTATTATACATAATGACTCTGTATTTTAACAGTATATATCAGTTATATATGGATATGTAAATATTTGATATTCATATTCAAAATTGTAAACAAAACAATGATGACTACAAAGTATTATGAAATCCTTCAATAATGATTTATTATAAGTTTTTCAAATATTGGAGATATTCTTCATTTAAACAATACATAAATACCTGGATGTATTGACTTCATCTTTATAAAAGATTTCATGTTGGCACCTGTTCTCTTCATAGTCAGTTGTATTTTGCAGACACCTTTTGGCAGCACATCTCGGAATGCACAGACACAAATATTCCTGATTATCTTCTTCACTCAAACAACTACATCTCTTTGCAGGACTCTAAAAAAGAAAAAAAAAAGCAATAATAATGTTTTCATGTTTCCATCATAAACACCATCTTTGTCATTTCAAGTTGGCTTTCATGTTAGATTTTAGGAATTAAAATTTTGTGTTCCTGTGGCAAGGATAAATAAAATTCACTTTTGATTTATATCATAATCATTTTCTGCACTCATATACTGTTCAGACTCAAATTATAATAAGCATACATTTTTAAAAAATTAAATATATGATTATTCATTACACAAATATTTCAAACCTTTTTTCATTTATTTTTATCTAATTTTCACTGATATTCCTTGAATTTTAAATGGCATTGTGAAAATATCATTAAATGGAGAAACAGGTCCATGGAAAATTCATTTCTGGTATCAAAACTTTTTTTTTTTTCTCTATGAGGGAGTATTTGGATTCTCCTTTGAACCATAAGTAAAATGTTACTGGATTCATTATTATAAATGAGTTCAGTTATATCTTTAACATATATTTAGTTTATATTTCCAGGAAGTCATGATTTTATGTTTTTTTAAAAATTATCTTTTTAACAATTTTAGAAGTATGCCACATATCATCAATGGATTATCATGACAAAGAGGTGAATTTTGCCACCAGGTAAGACACCTCTTAAGGAGAGGTTAAACCCAGCCTTGTCCTTTCCTAATTGCTTAAAACAACTCTAATATAGCAAAAGAACTTCAATTTCCCACCCTTCTTTTTATCAGTTTCCTCTGGATATATCCATATATTCTTGTGATCAGGTTTATAGAAAATAAGTTATTTTCCACGAATAAAAACAAGTTTAGGAATTTGGTTTCATGATCTGAACCTTTGGTGGCAAAAATTTGATGGCTTATAGAAATCTAATCTTTGTTGGGTAAGAGTAAACTGAAAATTTGTTTTTTTTTTTTTTCATTTTTATTTTGTGCTCAATTCAAGGAAGAATGTCAAGTCGAAAAGGAAGAACTCTTAAACATTACAGGTAAGTAGGGATTTTTTTTCAAATGTTATTTACATATGCACTGTGGCTAAAATTTTATTATTAAAACTGTAGACCTCATCTGTCTCTGTATTTGTTTACAATGCAGGAATGACTTTATTTCCAACAGTTTGGACATGCTATGATTTCCTAGATTCAGAAAGTATTAGTTGTATAAGCTCTTAAATTAAAGGATTACTGTTATAATTGGCTTACAAAATTAAATAAACACATATAAGAAACAACAAATATTAGCATTTTATTACTTTATTTTCCCCTTCTCATTTTACACACACACTCACAAATACACACAATACTAGTTTGGCTTTGAGAAAATTGAGCTATAGCACATTGTTCCCCCAAATGTAGTATTTCTAATGAAAACAAGTATAATTATCTTTAATTACCTTAGAAAAATGATCAAAGAAGAAAACCTAGCTCTAATACTACATTTCTAGTATATAACTTGATTTGAAGTTTTCTTATTATTGTAAACCAGTGTATAAATCCTTCACCTGCAGCATAATCAGAAAACAAAACAACAATAACTTTGAATTACCAACATGTGGAAAAGACAAAAGCATCAGTGTTACTAGTTTTGGCGCTCTCTCTCTCTCTCTCTGCCTTATTGTTTTATAGAGATTGTATTAGGAGGTTTAGATTTACATGCCTGCCATGACCTTGATTGCATTGAAAGTTATCCCAGCTGATTTGCTTTAATTATGAAAGCAATATAATTTATTCTTATTTTAAAATTCATTCCACTTATTTTCTATATATAAGGATTCATATACACATATATAAATGCTAATATATTTTCTTGATTTTTGGTATAAGCTCTCAAAATTTTTAACATTATCAATGGACTTCAGTATGCACAGTGTTGTCAAACTTTTCACATGTACAGTCTATTTGAAGGGTTAAATGATGTGGGTTTCAAAAAAGTAGGTGAGACTACACTATTCAACATGGTACCTCAGACACTGACTTTGGGTGCATTTGTCTGCTGGGAATTATTCATGTTTTACTTCTGTGTCTCTGACAGCTACTCTGGCAGTCACTGCCCCACTAGCAGTGTTTTTCCCATAGTTTCTATTTGTTTATGTTGCCTGTTTCAGGAGTGTGATCAGGAGTATATGTAATTATATGTTTAGTTCACAAAAGACTAAAAGAGCATAGCTTCCCAGATACTGGGTAAAAACATAGTTTTCTTTATTAGTTTATTTGTTTGCATATTTTAGTGTAGTCTGTGTGAGTTCAGAAGAGCACAAAGAAAAAAAGAAGGTACTAATAGATAATCACACTAAGCCTAGAATCTATGAAGACTTAGATGTGCTTATTAAACTATATTAACTAAAGCATAAATAAAACAATTCTTGATTTGTTAATTTATAATAGAAAAAAGTCACAAACTAAAGAATCATTGTATTTGTAACTATTATAAATATAGGTAACTAAAAATACACAATAAATTATTGAGAAAGAGCAATGTTTTTACAACATGGGATGATAGTATAGAATTCAAAGTCAGGCTCAGTATAATTTTCTATGAATATATGCTTTACTTTTTACTTTATTTTCACAGTAATTATTACAGGGATTTCAAATAAACTGAGGGTTTCTTTTCTTTTCTGGTTTTGTTTTTTGTTTGTTTGCATGAGAGATGACTGAATTATATTTGAAAGCAAATAAAATTTATAGTCAAAGAGACCAGAAAAGCGCATCTCAGTTTCCAAATGACCTTGAGCAAATCTTCAGCTGTATGCATTTCACTTTCTGTATAGTTTGGAAAACATCCACTTTTCATAGTCCTCATGAGGAAAAAAGGTTAAATGACTGCCCAGCTTTATGAAACTAGAAAGAAGTCAGCACAAAAGCACATAGCACAATTCTCAACCCATGGTACATTCTGAATAAATATTAACCATCTTTATGAGTGATAGAACTAGGATTTAGACTCAGGTATCCTAGACCTATGTGTTTTACATGCTGTCATCTCTTATCTATCATTTTCACAAAGTACAGCTCAACCGGAACAAGAATGTTATTCCATTATGCTTCTTGAATTTATTTTAATAAGTTCATTATAGTTATACATAAATGTAGAATTCATTATGATTTGTTTATACAAGCATATGACATAGTTTAGATAATTCATTCTCTTTTTCCTCCCTTTTCCCCTCCCTCTACTCTTCCCCTTGTCCCCTTCCTCTACTCCACTGTTCCCCTTTCTATTTTCTCTAGCTTCCACATATCAGAGAAAACATTTAATTATTTACTTCCTGGCATCTGCTTATTTCACTCAGTATTATGTTCTCTTGTTCCATCCATTTATTAGCAAATGACATAATTCCATCCTACTTTATGTATTGATAAAACTCCCTCATGTGTATGTGTGTGTGCATAAGTGTAATAATACACATATATATGTGTGTATATATATTTGTGTGTGTGTATATATATATATATATATATATGTATATATATATATATATATATATATATATATATATATATATATATATATATAATACTTTCTTTATTGATTACTCTGTTGAGCGACACCTAGATAGACTGGTTCTACAACGTGGCTATGGTGAACTGTGGAATAAAAAATAATAAACATTGGAATGTATGTATTAGTATAGTATGCTCTGTTTCATTCTTTCAGATAAATACCAAGAAGTGCAATAGTTGGGTCATATGGTGGGTCCACTCATAGTCTTATAAGGATCTCCATATTGCTTTCCAAAGCAGCTGTACTAATTTGTAGTCCCAACAACATTTATAAGTGTACTTTTTCTCACATCCTCACCAGCTTTTATTTTTACCTTTATTTTTGAAGATTACCACACTTACTTGAGTGATATAAACTTGGTGAGCTTTCATTTGCATTTCCTAGATTTCTAAGGATGTTTAATAATTTTTCATATATTTTTGGCTATTTGCATTTCTTCTTCAGAGAAGTGTCTGTTTAGTTCATTTGCACATCTATTGATTGGTTGGTTGGTTTTTATTTTGTATTTTTGTTGTAAACTTTTGTAAGTTCTATATGAGGGGAGTGTGTGTGTGTGCACTTGCGTGTGTGTGCACGTGTGCGTGCTTGTACTGGGAATTGAACCCACGGATGTGTTTTACCACTTAGCTACACCCCAAATCCTGAAAGAACTTGAAAATATCTTGTTTAATCACTTTTACTTACAGCTATGCCTAAATCAAGGATCTGCTTAATGAAGTGTATTATCTCTTGAAAATTTTATGCAAATGTGTTACTTATGTGTGTAAATTATTGTGAGGGAACTATTCTTAGTTTCATCAAGTTTTTCAAAGAACTCTCTGATCAAAGGATAGTGATCTATTAATGCATACCAAAGAAATAAAAAGTATTTGAGAAAATCCTGTAGCTATATATGTTATTTTGGGGTGTGTATATATACACACACAAATGCAAATATCTATTTATACACATATTAGTTTGTATCATTTATAATGTCAATATTATAAAATTAATTACTTCTTTTTAGAAATTTAAAAATGTTTATTTAAATAAGAAATGTAATAAAATCACAAGTCTATATAGTACAAAGTCTTTTCTTCACAAAGGGAAAAAAAGTAGAGTAGAGTCAGTGGAAATTCCTTCTGAGGTTTCACTATCATCACTTACAAACTTAATACAATATTATAATATAGAAATACCTTCTGTAATATAGATGCTAAGCTACCTGAAAGATATTTACAATATACATGCAGAATATGTTTCTCATATATATAAAAGTAAGCAATTCTTATCAAAGTATAATAACTCTCAGTTTAAGAAAAGTCTTCTATTTTTCTATGTCATTTTGTCAGATTTTATATTAATATGTAGAGTCTCTCAGCAAAGGAGTCATTATGAGATGAATCTTACTAACATTTAACATGTGAAATATATGGCACAATTATTAGCTCTGTTTATTAAATCAATATAAGAAGTTACATCATAGATAGGCAAGAATGAATTCTTAATAATGATATGTAGACACATGGTACTTAGATTTTGTCAAAGTAAAATGTGTATAATTGGGAAAAGACAGGTATAGGTTCTATGACTTCACCATCTAGATGGCCACATCAGTCAGGTGTTCCTTAGACAAAATCGTTCTTATGCCTTACTAAAATCTCTCAAAATTTCTTTGGGGCCTCAATTGGAACTTACTGTTCGGATGGTTCTGGAATGTATCCTCCAAAATCTCATGTATAAGACAAGGCAAGAAAGCTTAAAGGTGGAATCATTGGGTTATAAGATCCTTCACCTAATTGGTGCAGTAATCCTTTGATAGGAATTAACTGGATTATAACTGTAGGCAGAGAGAGTGTGACTGGAGGAGGTGGTCATTAGGGGCATGTTTTGACCTTGGTGAGAAGAGAATTGTCTTTCTCTTTCTCTGCTTCCTGGTGTCATGTTCTCATCTGCTTTCCTCTACCACAACTTCTACCATGATGTTCTGTCTCATTTCAGGTAACAAGGAATGGTGTTGGCTATCTATGAACTGAACACTCTGAAACCATGAACCTCAAAATAAACTTCTCTTTTAATTATTTTTGTCAGGTCTTCTTGTTCAGGGCAGAAAAAAAAAGCTGACTAAAAATGGAGACAGGATTTTGTACAAGTGGTTGCTGATATAAGTTCTTTTGTATTCTTCTCAGTCTCTTATTACCACACACATTTCTTCATTTATGTAATAATTCATGTAATTATCTCTTTAATAGACATAATTTCTCAATGGATAATCTGAAACTGCATTATTCACCCAGGGGAAATTTTGACATGAATAACATTGTTCATTTGACAGATGCAGTTAAACAAAAAAAGGAAAAATCCTCATGAGGAGATTCTCTTTCCTGTGTGTTTTTAAGAGATTACTTTGTTAAATGCATATACTGACTCTTTTATTTTAATACTTCTGGGATTAATAAGCTCTAAGTTTTTAATTATGTGGCTCCATAGAATTGTGGAGTTTGTGAGTTATTGGTTAAACTCTCCATTGTGTGCATGTGTATGTGTGCATGTGTGTGTATGATAGTGTGTATGCATATAGAATTTTTAAAACAGGCTTTTTCTATATATAAGCATCTACTACTGTTGGCAGATGGAGATAATTAATTTTTTGCAAACTTTTTATTTCTTTCCCCTTCATTTACTGTTTTTTCCTTTTGTTTAGGAATAATTAGAAATCAATTGTTCATATATATTCTATTTTTCATTTGTTCTTTTTAGATATACATGACAATAAAGTATATTTTGACATATTATATATACATGGAGTATAACTTTTTCTAATAGGAGACCCCTTTCTTGTGGTTGTACTGATGGTGTATTGGAATATGAACATAGGAAAATTGTGTCCAATTCATTCGACTGTCTTTCTAATTCCATGCCCCCTCTTTTATATGAACAATTTAGAACTATGGTTCACATAGACTAAAAAATTTACAAGAAATAGGTAAGGATTAAACAGTTTATGCATGTTTTCCATTTTGACAAAACTTCACAAAATATGAAAATCATATTATTATGTTTGGGCAATATTGTTGGTCTTTCTTATGAAAACAAACTAGAGCTTGTGCCTTAAAATCAAAGCATTGATTTTTAAAATATATGAATGAAGATTAAGAACATAAAACAAAGGCAAGAAAAGAGCAAAAGATTTAAAACACAAAGAATGGATATGGATTATTAATTATCAATAAATCTTGAGAACCTGAGAAATGATAGAGAAGTGACTAAAGTACCAGAAAAACAGTAGTCCAAATACAAAAAATATATAACGAGAGGGATAAATATGAATGAAGAGGCTAACTTATTTAGTTAACTATTTAAAATAATTTTATTGATTTAAAAAGAACTCACAAGATTTCCTGATTAAAATTACACTTCAGAAAAGTTAGAATGATTCAATTTAATGTTAGAACTTTCCAGAAATAAAAAAGGAAACGGATATACAAATTGTAGATGCATACAGGACACCGAGCACACAAAATCACAGTAGACCAACGCCAAGACACATTGTTATGAAGATATCCAATATACAGAACAAAGAGAAAATATTAAAAGCTACAAGAGAAAGGAGGCAGATTACATTCAGGGGTAAACCAATAAGGTTAACAACGGATTTTTCATCACAGACGCTGAAAGCGAGAAGATCCTGGAACAACGTATTTCAAACACTGAAAGACAATGGATGCCAACCAAGAATTCTGTATCCAGCAAAATTAAACTTCAGGTACGACAACGAAATAAAAATATTTCATGATAAACAAAAGCTAAAAGAATTTTCAGCCAGAAAACCAGCATTGCAAAGCATCTTGAGCAAAACACTACACGAGGAAGAAATGAAAAACAATAACCAAAACCATCAGTGGGAAGTGCCTCTATAAAGACAGAGGGCGGGGGGAAAGCTAACCATGGAGAAACAAACTAAATTAAAAAAAAAAAAGAAGATAAATAATCAAACATGGCTGGAAGTACAAACCATATATCAATAGTAACTCTAAACGTTAATGGCTTAAACTCTCCAATAAAGCGACATAGGCTGGTAACATGGATTAAAAAAACAAATCCAACAATATGCTGCCTCCAGGAGACACATCTGATTGGAAAAGACATACACAGGCTGAAGGTGAAAGGTTGGGAAAAAATATACCATGCACACGGTCCTCGTAAGCAAGCAGGGGTGGCCATCCTCATATCTAATAAAATTGACTTCAAGACTAAATTAATCAAAAGGGATAAGGAAGGACACTATATACTGTTAAAAGGAACCATTCACCAACAAGACATAACAATTATCAATATTTATGCACCAAATAATGGTGCTGCGACGTTCATAAAACAAATTCTCCTCAAGTTCAAGAATCAAATAGACCACAACACAATAATTATGGGTGACTTCAACACACCTCTCTCACAATTGGACAGATCCTCCAAACAAAAGCTGAATAAAGAAACTATAGAACTCAATATCACAATCAACAACCTAGACTTAACTGACATATATAGAATATATCAACCATCATCAAGTGGATATACTTTTTTCTCAGCAGCACATGGATCCTTCTCAAAAATAGACCATATATTATGCCATAGGGCAACCCTCAGTAAATATACAGGGGTGGAGATAATACCATGCATTTTATCTGATCATAATGGAATGAAACTGGAAATCAATGATAAAAGAAGGAAGGAAAAATCCTACATCACATGGAAAATGAACAATATGTTACTGAATGATCAATGGGTTACAGAAGACATAAAGGAGGAAATCAAAAAATTCTTAGAGATAAATGAAAATACATACACAACATATCGGAATCTATGGGACACAATGAAAGCAGTTTTAAGAGGGAAATTCATCACTTGGAGGTCATTCCTCAAAAAAAGGAAAAACCAACAAATAAATGAGCTCACACTTCATCTCAAAGCCCAAGAAAGGAAGAGCAAAACAACAGCAAATGTAGCAGAAGGCAAGAAATAAATAAAATCAGAGCGGAAATCAACGAAATTGAAACAAGAGAAACTATTGAAAAAATTAACAAAACTAAAAGTTGGTTCTTTGAAAAAATAAATAAGATCGACAGACCCTTAGCCCCATGCTAACGAAGAGAAGAAGAGAGAGAACTCAAATTACTAACATACGGGATGAAAAAGGCAATATCACAACAGACACTACAGAAATACAGAAGACAATTAGAAATTATTTTGAAAACCTATATTCCAATAAAATAGAAGATAGTGAAGACATCGATAAATTCCTTAAGTCATATGATTTGCCCAGACTGAGTCAGGAGGATACTCACAACTTAAACAGACCAATAACTATAGATGAAATAGAAGAAGTAATCAAAAGACTTCCAACCAAGAAAAGCCCAGGACCAGATGGGTATACAGCGGAGTTTTACAAAACCTTTAAGGAAGAATTAATACCAATACTTTTCAAGTTATTTCAGGAAATAGAAAAAGAAGGAGCTCTGCCAAATTCATTCTATGAGGCCAACATCACCCTGATTCGGAAACCAGATAAAGACACCTCAAAGAAAGAAAACTACAGACCAATATCTCTGATGAACCTAGATGCAAAAATCCTCAATAAAATTCTGGCGAATCGGATACAAAGGCACATCAAAAAAATTGCGCACCATGATCAAGTAGGATTCATCCCTGGGATGCAAGGATGGTTCAATATACGGAAATCAATAAATGTTATTCACCACATCAATAGACTTAAAAATAAGAACCATATGATCATCTCAATAGACGCAGAAAAAACATTCGACAAAGTACAGCATCCCTTTATGTTCAAAACATTAGAAAAACTAGGGATAACAGGAACTTACCTCGACATTGTAAAAGCTATCTATGCTAAGCCTCAGGCTAGCATCATTCTCAATGGAGAAAAATTGAAGGCATTCCCTCTAAAATCTGGGACAAGACAGGGATGCCCTCTATCACCACTTCTATTCAATATAGTTCTCGAAACACTGGCCAGAGCAATTAGACAGACGAAAGAAATTAAAGGCATAAAAATAGGAAAGGAAGAACTTAAATTATCACTATTTGCAGATGACATGATTCATACCTAGAAGACCCAAAAGGGTCTACAAAAAAAATACTAGAACTAATAAATGAATTCAGCAAAGTGGCAGGATATAAAATCAACATGCATAAATCAAAGGCATTTCTGTATATCAGCGACAAAACTTCTGAAACGGAAATGAGGAAAAACACTCCATTCACAATATCCTCAAAAAAAATAAAATACTTGGGAATCAACCTAACAAAAGAGGTGAAAGATTTATACAATGAAAACTACAAAACCCTAAAAAGAGAAGTAGAAGAAGATCTTAGAAGATGGAAAAATATACCCTGTTCATGGATAGGCAGAACTAACATCATCAAAATGGCGATATTACCAAAAGTTCTCTATAGGTTTAATGCAATGCCAATCAAAATCCCAACGGCATTTCTTGTAGAAATGGATAAAGCAATCATGAAATTCATATGGAAAAATAAAAGACCCAGAATAGTAAAAGCAATTCTAAGCAGGAAGTGCGAATCAGGTGGTATAGCGATACCAGACTTAAAACTATATTACAGAGCAATAGTAACAATAACAGCATGGTACTGGTACCAAAACAGGCAGGTGGACCAATGGTACAGAATAGAGGACACAGAGACTAATCCACAAAGCTACAACTATCTTATATTTGATAAAGGAGCTAAAAGCATGCAATGGAGGGAGGATAGCATCTTCAACAAATGGTGCTGGGAAAACTGGAAATCCATATGCAACAAAATGAAACTGAATCCCCTCCTCTCGCCATACACAAAAGTTAACTCAAAGTGGATCAAGGAGCTAGATATCAAATCAGAGACTCTGCGTCTTATAGAAGAAAAAGTTGGCTCCGATCTACATATTGTAGGGTCGGGCTCCAAATTCCTTAATAGGACACCCATAGCACAAAAGTTGATAACAAGAATCAACAAATGGGACTTACTTAAACTGAAAAGTTTTCTCTCAGCAAGAGAAACAATAAAGGAGGTAAATAGGGAGCCTACCTCATGGGAACAAATTTTTACTCCTCACACTTCAGATAGAGCCCTAATATCCAGAGTATACAAAGAACTCAAAAAATTAAACAATAAGAAAACAAATAACCCAATCAACAAATGGGCCAAAGACCTGAACAGACACTTCTTAGAGGAGGACATACAATCAATCAACAAGTACATGAAAAAATGCTCACCATCTCTAGCAGTCAGAGAAATGCAAATCAAAACCACCCTAAGATACCATCTCACTCCAGTAAGATTGGCAGCCATTATGAAGTCAAACAACAACAAGTGCTGGCGAGGATGTGGGGAAAAGGGTACTCTTGTACATTGCTGGTGGGACTGCAAACTGGTGCGGCCAATCTGGAAAGCAGTATGGAGATTCCTGGGAAAGATGGGAATGGAACCACCATTTGACCCAGCTATTGCCCTTCTTGGACTATTCCCTGAATTCCTTAAAAGAGCGTACTACAGGGATACTGCTACATCGATGTTCATAGCAGCACAATTCACAATTGCTAGACTGTGGAACCAACCCAGATGCCCTTCAATAGATGAATGGATTAAAAAAATGTGGCATTTATACACCATGGAGTATTACGCAGCACTAAAAAATGACAAAATCATAGAATTTGCAGGGAAATGGATGGCACTAGAGCAGATTATGCTTAGTGAAGCTAGCCAATCCCTAAAAAACAAATACCAAATGTCTTCTTTGATATAATGAGAGCAACTAAGAACAGAGCAGGGAGGAAGAGCAGGAAGAAAAGATTAACATTAAACAGATACATGAGGTGGGAGGGAAAGGGAGAGAAAAGGGAAATTGCATGGTAATGGAGGGAGACCCTCATTGTTATACAAAATTACATATAAGAGGTAGTGAGGGGAATGGGAAAATAAACAAGGAGAGAAATGAATTACAGTGGATGGGGTAGAGAGAGAAGATGGGAGGGGAGGGAGGGGGGATAGTAGAGGATAGGAAAGGTAGCAGAATACAACAGTTACTAATAGGGCATTATGTCAAAATGTGGATGTGTAACCGATGTGATTCTGCAATCTGTATTTGGGGTAAAATTGGGAGTTCATAGCCAACTTGAATCTAATGTATGAAATATGATATGTCAGGAGCTTTATAATGTTTTGAACAACCAATAAAAAAATAAATTAAAAAAAAGAACTATTCTGTCACTTTTTACTCAGATTATCTCTAATTATAAAAATATGAAATTAAAATAATTTAAAATTTAATAAAGGATATAATATTAAAGAACTTAAAATCATAATTTCTTATCAATCATACTATACTGATAAACTAGAATGTTTCAATAATAATAAAATTATCTTTGATTAACTGAACAATATTTATTAAAGAAAACATGCAAATATTAGCACTTAACATAATTTTAAATTAGTCCTCTTCTTTAAAAATGAAAAAAAAAAATACAAAGATAAATCTTTAGGTGATGCACCTTTTTATTTGTTTACCATAAAGTTGTTGCAATATTATCAAATGTGATCATGAGAAATAATATAACTAAAATGTTCATTGATTGTAATCTTTGTGTATTTTATTGAATTTAGAGAAAGAAATTTTATTTATTTTAAGTTTGTAATTATTCTAATGGGTATAGAAAAATATCCAAATACATATACAAGATTATAAATATGCTTTGCTTGCTTGTTTCTAAGAGAAAATTTATAGTTGCTCAATTAGTAAATTTCTTGTAAAAATTATCTTTATTATACGGATAGAGGTAAATATGCCTTACAGCTAAAGCATTAATTTAATCATCTGTGTGAACAGTCATCTGTTTGTGATTGGCAAAATACATACATGTAATATGTATGGAGCTTATTTCATATACTTATGGATTATAAAAAAGAATAAAAGAGAGATTTGGGTCATACATTAAATTAAATGTCCTAGGGATTAGAAGTCAGACTGTCTGGAGTTGAAATACCTCTGAATGAAATTTGAAATAAGCAATGACTTGTATTATGTTGTGTATGGTTTGCTCAACTTAATAGATATATTGATACCTCTCCTTCCTCAGCACCACAAACAAATAATGTTCTAGATTTGATTCTAGAAGAAAGACAATCTAAGAGGTTCCTGCTTAAAGGATATAAAGTTCATTGTGTTTCCCCTAATGAAAGCCAGTTGCCAACTCACAACCTATAAAAAGTTTCTAGTCTTCAAGGCTCAAATGTTCCTGAAAAGTTTCCCATCAGCTGTCAAAAAATATTACCACCCAACAGTTGGCTGAAGACTCCAAATGACAGGGAACAAACCATCTTAAAACGTACTTAAAGAAAACTCAGGCACTATATAGAATAGAAGAAAATCAAAATGAAAAAAAAAAAGTAAGAATACTTTAGAATTACAAGAAAATTATTTTGCCCCTATAAATGAATTCACAAATATGTACAATTTAAAAGATAGAAAACTCCCCTAGAATATTACAAATATAATAAAACATTAAAATCCAAAACTAGCTCTTAAACAGTCAATTAGAACAGAGTACAGTAGAAAGTAGAGCAATGTAAAAGTGGGTAATAAAAAGGAAATTAGGAGAAAATGAAAAAAATCAATTTAGAAAAATAAGCAGTGAAATAAAAATAAAAAGAACCAGTCTTTTAAACAAAAGAATTTAAAAAGTGACTCCCTGCCATGAATAAGTTCTTATTTACTTCCCACACATCCCAACACTATAAAATTTCAGGTCACTGGGCAAAAAACATACAAATAGGCTTCCAGAGAGAGAAACACAAATTGAATATTATAAATCAAATGGCTGCATGTTATGTACAAGATTACACACTATGACATAACTTCCCCTCTTTTTGCTTTATCATTTATCTTGGATCATTATTAGTCATATTCCAAATTCATTTCCACATATCCGTATCTTTTGATTCTAATAAAGAACCAAATGGTGTCATATATGATCCTGAGCATATTTCATTTAACATGAGGCATACACAGTGATGGGAAGGCTAGGTCAAACATTCTATAAATTTGTAATGTTACTGAGTAATGCAAATTGCCTCTCTTGGACAATGTACTGATTTTATATTATAGCCATCAGTGGATAAAATCACTAAGATGTGAACCTATCATATTCTTTCCAGGCTGACAGAAGAAAAATTATATATGTATGGTGTTTTAAAACTTTGCTTTACTGGCAGTTTGAATTAAGCTGAGCATCTCCCCCACATGTTTAAGGGTACTTTCTGTCATCTCATGTAAATCACAAGTTTGTATTACTGACTGATTATCAGTTGTTTGTTTCTTTTGGTGTTTTGCTTCTTAATTTCTAGGAATAATTGACATTTAGTGACTTGCTGAGTAAAGCACTGATGTTTTTTTGTTGTTGTTGTTTTTTTATGAAATCTACAGATTTATGAAAGATCTTGTATGAAATTAAATGTCCTTACAATTCTTTTTTTGTCTTTTGAGTTCTATGATAAGCACATATTTTTACTTTTCAGGTAGTCAGTCACCAGTCCTTTCATTGTGGCTTCTAAATTTTAAACAGTAGCTATAAAGACATTCCCCATTTAAATTTACATATTATTAACCAACATTTCTCTTGTACTTCTGTATGTTTTTACATTTAAAATATTTATTTGAATTTAAACCAGAGAATGATGGAAGGCATATACAAGATGTATCTTTTTTTTCAGATAGCTATTTAGTTGTTTAAAATTGACTATTGACAGTCCTTACATAATTTAATGATTTAGAGGGCCATTTTAGTGTATGCCAAATTTTCTGAATGACTTGGCTTTATTTTGGAACATTGTATGTAGGTGTATTCCTTGACTATTAGTGCAACAATGTCATGATTTTTTGTTATTGAAGCTATACCATATACATTCATATCTGACAGCACTGTTCCTCCATCATGCAGTATATATTACAGCATTGTGTATATTTAAACTCTTTTTCAGATTGTGTAAGCATGTATCTATATTATAGTAATATTTTTAAAATTCTCTATTTAAAACTTGAATGTTTTTATTAATTCAGTCTTATATATTTTAACTACTATTTACATGAAATCTTTTCTTTCTTTATATCATTTATCCAATCTATTTGAGAAATATAATTCTTTTTTCATTTATATATTTATTGATAATCTTTATTTCTTTGTACTTGTTTTGAAACTAACTACTATATGCAATATGGGTGAAAATCTCTCAACTGCATTTATTTTTTAAAATAAAACTTATGTGTGTTGTACTGAGACTGAACTCATGGATGCTTTATCATTAAGTTGTATCACAACCTTTTTATTTGTTTATTTTTATGGTACTATGGATTGAATCCAAGGTTGATTTACTTTACCAGTGAACTATTTTACCCCTCCATCCCTTTTTACTTTTTTTGTGTTGAGACAGAGTCTCACTAAGTTATTAAGGTTGATCTCAAACTTGGGATCCTCTAGCCTCAGCCTCTGAGTTTCTGGGATTGCAAGTACCATCACACCCAGCTAAAATATTTTTTTCTTCCTAAATTTTATCTACAGCCCTAAAATCCTAAATGGATGTATAGATAGTGGGCATTTGACAAAAATATAGTTGAATTTGGAACAATATGGTGATAAAAATGTTTTTTGATGAAGATTGCTTTCAAGATACAGTATTTTATACTCATATAATAATCACTATAAATTTACCAAAAGACTACAATGAATACATTATAATTAATATCTTACAAGCTCTTCCACAAAAAGTAGAATGAACTACTTAAAGGAAAAAATAGAAGGAATAAATATTCATTTGAAACATCAATTCACAAATGCAAGAGTCACTATTTGTTTATGAAAACTGTCTACCAGTAGATATAATATGTTAGAAATGTATATATTTAATTTATATTAGTAAACTAATAATGATGTTCTTAAGGATTGATGTTCAGAGAATTTCTCTCTCTCATTTTTTGCCATGATTTCATCTTTTTTAAAGCATGATTCACATTGTCTTATTTCAATCCACAACTTATTATCCACTTTGTCAGTAGCTCTTTTTCTCAAACCTATTAATACATATAATTAACATAAATGATGACACTGAAAAGAAGCAGTGCCTGTCAGCTCTTTCTCAAGTCCTGCACTATAGACCAATTGTCCTTGAAGGGGCTTCTTCTAATTAATTACCATCCTTCTTTGTAGGGTAATCATATTGGTGAGAATTGATTGGGCGTGTAAGACACTTCATTTAGTTGGTAGAAAAATCCCTTAATTAAAATAATTTTACTGCTGGTAAAATTAATGCTCCTCATGTAAACTCACCAGCTTGACTTTAAAGTTCCTCTTCAATTATATTTTATGAGAAACAAAATAAGATATTAATGACAACAACCAGAAGAAATAAGAAAAAACCTTGCAGTGCATAAGATGCATAATTCTATTTCCATATTTTTCATTTGTTGTAAATTCTCTTTTGTTTTAAAAACTTTACTATTAGAAATTGTGTTGCTTAATCCTAATGTTGACATTAAAAATGAGTTTGGCTCTACTAAAATATTTATTGACTGTTGATCTTTATTACACTGGTTTCTTTCCCTTACACAGCCCAAGACATTTAGATGCTCAGATGATAGGGTTACATAAGTCTTATTTTTGTGACAATCAGCTATATTCAGTAAGTTCTGACCATACTTTCATGAGGGGATAATGATTAAATATACTTAGATTACTTTGATGCTAATTGCTCAGCACTGATTCATCCTTAAGCAATTTGGACTTTATATTATACCTACCATGCTGTGAGAAATATATTTGTTATTATACTGCCATTCACAAAATTTGACTATATTTACTCAGAGATGATTTATCCAGGAGTGTCTTGGCTTTCTATTACTCCCCCCATTTTCCCTAAAAAATAATACATTCGTTATTACAGCATTTTAAATATGTTCCCTTTAACACTTTTTAGTTCTCAAAAGATGTTTCTGTTTTAAAATAACTAGACACATGTAAGCATTATTTCTAGTTTGTAGCAAAAGGAAATCAATTATGAAAATGATCTAAGTACTGAAGTTCATGAACTAATGTGGTGTGTGACAGGAGATAGTATTTCTTAATCTGCACATTAGAAGCATTTAGGAAGCCTGTAAAGGTCTTCTAGGTCCACCTCACTACAATCCTCTTTGCTTGTTCTCTACTGCAAGGTCAACATCAATGTGTTTCATGAGCTCCTCAGAAGATGGCTGGGTTTAAAACCATTGAACTAACATAATTTATAAATAGTCCTGAGACAAATGTATCAATTTTTCTCTAACTTCATTTGTTGTTCTTGTTTGTTTGTTTTGCTTGATAGAGTCATTTGTAAAGTAGTATTCATAACACAGTCTCTGAAGTTCCTTTTAACACTAACATAGTATAATCAACAAGTCTTTGCTCTCTTCTACCACTTCTGGTCTTGAGTGTGATTTGCTTAATGAACTGATAACTATTTCTGTCATTAGAGGTTGTTAACTCTACAGAATAGTATTTTATGAGCATGATGAAATAAATTATCATGTCCTCTTCTTAAAAGACTAATTGTTAGTTTATTTCAACACTGTTTAATGTAACAGTAATCTTATAAATGCAGCTGCTGTCAGTTAAATAAAATAAGCTCTTAGTTAAGAACAGACACATCAACTCTACTAATTTGCTTATTGTTGATAAATTCTAATGCCAAAATATCAATGTCAGAGGAAATATTCTTTGAAAGAATTAATTGAAGTACCATACAGTTTGAAGAATGTGAATCAGATTTGCATCAGCTAAGTCAAATAGTATTAAAATGTAATCAAAGATAATTATGCTCATCAAAATAGATTCTAAGATAGGAATTGACAGCCTATAAAACAATTAAAATATATTTAATAAAATATGTGCTCAATGCTTTCACAAGAGGACACAGAAACCAATCCACAAAACTACAACTATCTTATATTTGATAAAGGGGCTAAAAGCATGCAATGGAGGAAGGATAGCATCTTCAACAAATGGTGCTGGGAAAACTGGAAATCCATATGCAACAAAATGAAACTGAATCCCTTTCTCTCCCCATGCACAAAAGTGAATTCAAAATGGATCAAGGAGCTTGATATCAAATCAGAGACGCGCCGTCTGATAGAAGAAAAAGTTGGCTACGATCTACAGTCGGTGGGGTCGGGCTCCAAATTCCTCAATAGGACACCCATAGCACAAAAGTTAATAACTAGAATCAACAAATGGGACTTACTCAAACTAAAAAGTTTTTTCTCAGCAAAAGAAACAATAAGAGAGGTAAATAGGGAGCCTACACCCTGGGAACAAATCTTTACTCCTCACACTTCAGATAGAGCCCTAATATCCAGAGTATACAAAGAACTCCAAAAATTAGACAATAAGAGAACAAACAACCCAATCAACAAATGGGCCAAGGACCTGAACAGACACTTCTCAGAGGAGGACATACAGTCAATCAACAAGTACATGAAAAAATGCTCAACATCTCTAGCAGTCAGAGAAATGCAAATCAAAACCACCCTAAGATACCATCTCACTCCAGTAAGATTGGCAGCCATTAGGAAGTCAAACAACAACAAGTGCTGGCGAGGATGTGGGGAAAAGGGTACACTTGTACATTGCTGGTGGGACTGCAGATTGGTGCAGCCAATTTGGAAAGCAGTATGGAGATTTCTTGGAAAGCTGGGAATGGAGCCACCATTTGACCCAGCTATTCCCCTTCTTGGTCTATTCCCTAAAGACCTAAAAAGAGCATGCTTCAGGGACACTGCTACATCGATGTTCATAGCAGCACAGTTCACAATAGCAAGACTGTGGAACCAACCTAGATGCCCTTCAATAGACGAATGGATAAAAAAAATGTGGCATTTATACACAATGGAGTATTACTCTGCATTAAAAAATGACAAAATCATAGAATTTACAGGGAAATGGATGGCATTAGAGCAGATTATGCTAAGTGAAGCTAGCCAATCCCTAAAAAACAAATGCCAAATGTCTTCTTTGATATAAAGAGAGTAACTAAGAACAGTGTAGGGACGAAGAGCAGGAGAAGAAGATTAACATTTAACAGGGATGAGAGGTGGGAGGGAAAGGGAGAGAGAAGGGAAATTGCATGGTAATGGAAGGAGACCCTCAGGGTTATACAGTGGAGGAGGTAGAGAGAGAGGAGGGGAGGGGAGGGAAGAGGTGGGGAGGGGGGAGGTTGGAGGATGGGAAAGGCAGCGGAGCACAACAGACAGTAGTATGGCAATTTGTAAATCAATGGATGTGTAACTGATGTGATTCTGCAATCTGTGTATGGGGTGAAGGTGGGAGTTCATAACCCACTTGAATCAAAGTGTGGAATATGATATGTCAAGAAATTTGTAATGTTTTGAACAACCCACAATAAAAAATTAAAAATAAAAAAAAAGAGCTGACTAAGCCAGAAAATTAACTCTTATTGATACCTACACCATTTGCTCACATTTACAATCTATGAAGAAGAACTTCATTTATTTGAAGTTTCCATTGCTTGAGATTATAACTTCAACCAACTACTTATATTTTCCCCTTTCTGATTTATTTATCCATTTTATCGTCCTTTTAAAAATGTTACACTCTACAGTGATTTATTACTACTCTTAGAATATTTACCTGACACTTTAATTCTAACATTTCCCTCCCCACACCTTAATTTACTCTTTTTCAGAGCCCTAGTTTTAAAAGGATTTCTCTTCTAATGAAGTGTTTTTACAAATATGATTCCCTCAATCCAGAAGGCTCTCCTCCACAAATATTCTGCCATAGTGTCCTCCATGCCTCTTTTTAATGGTCATTCTCTCTGAAAAGCTTTTTGATCTCCCAATTTTCCCAACTTGCTTTCTCAATTACCACCGATTTTCTTTATTCACCATATTTTTTGTGGTTTTTTTTTTTGTTGTTGTTGTTGTTGTTGTTGTTTGCTTGTTTTGTTCTGTTTTTTTGTTTGTTTGTTGTTTGTTTCTTTTTGGTACCAGGGACTGAACTCAGGGGCACTCAACCTCTGAGCCACATTGCCAGTTCTATTTTGTATTTTATTTAGAAACAGGGTCTCACTGAATTGCTTGGCACCTCCCTTTTACTGAAGTTGGCTTTGAACTCGAGATTCACTTGCCTTAGCTACCAAATAGCTGGGATTACAGGCATGTGCCTGCCACCAGCCTAGCTTGGTTTTCTTTTTAAAAAGTTTTCACAGAAGGCTATTTGTTCCCCCTAAGAGCATTTTATTTAAAATATAACTGTATATTTATCACTGTGCATACTTGTCCATAATCTCCCTCAATCAAAGGGATCCATGAGGATAGAGAGCAGTTCTGGTTTTATTGGTGTTTTGTACCAAGCTGAATTCAATGGTGGTAGTTGTGTTCAGCATGTTTGTTAAAGGAACAAATCACAGTAAAAGACAATTAATTTCATTTTGCTTTGTGTTGTATTTTGAGATATAAAATTATCTGTATGATCAGAAAAGTTTTTATTATGTAGTAATTTTTGAGTGATCTAGGTAAGTTAATTTTTTTAAAAAATAAACTAATTACTGCCAGGTGCTGTGGAGCACACCTGTAATCCCAGCAGCTTGGGAGGCTGAGGCAGGTGGATCAGGAGTTCAAAGCCAGCCTCAGCAAAAGGGAGACTCTAAGCAATTCAGTGAGACCCTGTCTCTAAATAAAATATAAAATAGGGTTGGGGATGTGGCTGAGTGATTGAGTGCCCTTTAGTTTAATCCAGGGTACCAAATTTAATTGATTAATTAATTAATTACCCATTAATCCAAATTGCCACACATATTCAAATTGAGAAAAAAGTTGTTTTTGCAAATATCATGGTAGGTAGCTCCACAGTAGCAGGGGTACTGATGAATTAAGTGAAATTTCTTCAAAAAACCCAGAAGGATTTTTTTTTGTTTACCTTAGAATGCATATATACTGACAAAAAGAAATAATAAAAATGAGAAATACCTCATTATATATACTGATATATATTTAAATAATATATAAATTATATATATATATATATATATATATATATATATATATATATATATATATATAATATATAGAGAGAGAGACATTATATAAAATTTTAAGCCATTTGATTTAAAAAAATTAATGGAGCACACCTTTTATACCTGTGTTCACTTATTACTCATTTTTATTATCTTCTCTTTCTACATGGTCTGCTATAACATTCATGTTCAAAATTACTATGCCAAATTGTTTTGGCTTTAACCAACAGCATTCTTTGTCTTTCTGTGTGGGAGGCTATAACATTATTTTTCTCATGAGTTAAATATAACAATTGTGTGAATTAATGAGCACTTCACTTAAAACACAAGTGACTAAATAGGATTAACAAAATGAAATGCCAGACTATTGTTCAAATTATTCTCTATTATTTGAAAATATTTTAAGTTTAATGAAGACATATTTCCTAATAATATGTTTTGTTTATTATAATCTCCAACATTTTCACATACAGATCCTATGTAGTTATACCTGCAACTATATTAATTAAATATAAATCACCTTTTAAATCACACTGAAGCCATCACTAAAGTTTTAATACATGTGATTTTACTTAAACCTTAGAAAAATATGATCATTAAAAATCTTAATTCTGGAGACAGACTAGGACAATGAATTCTATTCAGAGCATACCTTATGATCATTGTTAATTTTCCCAGGCTCCAGTGAATAAACTCTCCCTTTATTTAGCAGGAGAAAGTACAACTCATTCATGGAACACAAGGAATCATTAACACAGGAAATCCCTTCAATGCCATTGCTATGCTAAGTAAATTTTTCTCGAATTTTTTCAAGTCATGATTGCTTTCTACCTAGATTCATAATCTTAATTTCCTAAGGATATAATAAAGGATGACTCAAAGTATAAGTCTCTATATTACATAATAGGTGACCATGTAACTAACTGGAATCACACTGAAAGTAAGAAATAATCTGAAAAATAGTTTTCATTTAATTATAATAAATGAATATCAAGAGAATATGATTCTGTGATATATTTCAAAATCTTAGGATCACTTAAAACTTCAACCCATCTCTTTTTACTAAGATATATCAAACTCGGTGCTTAGAATTAACCTGTCTTCACTGTCAAGAAACACTGCCTTTATTGCATTTGTAGTTGTCATTGTGATGAAAGAAATAAAAGCTTAATACATTCTAAATCTATGACTGTACAAAATAAATTTTAGGGGAGTAAGGTGTTATTCATATTGATAGGATCCCATAGAATCATCTATTCATTTCAAACAAAGCAGAACAAAACAAATACTAAACTTAAACTAAGTCATTTCTTAGGTGTTTCACTTTCTATTTGCTGTTGTTTATTCATTTTTAAGCTAAGAATAATAGAGGCAGCTGGATGAGATATGCAATTTCCATTTCTTCCTGTCAAACTCAGAAATCATGAAACCATTCAAACATAAGATTTCAATTCTCCTGTAATAACTTTGAAGGAGATAGTCTAGATAGATAGATAGATAGATAGATAGATAGATAGACAGACAGACATACTGATAGAGCAAACACCCATTAATGACAGATGTGGAGCAAATTGATAGAAGAAACATGGATTTCCAAACACAGAGATACTCTGGGCACTTTTCCTGATGATCAGAATGTAACCTGCAGACCTCAACTTTTCTGAATTAAAACAACAACAACAAAAACAAAACAAAACAAAACAAAAACAAACAAACAAACAAAAAAAGATACCCCAGCATAGATTCCAGTTGTCAGAATGATTATGTTGTGGTTAGACCCTTGTATCCTATGTGAAAATATAGTGAAACTATGTGATTTTGAATGAAGTGTGGGTTTATAGGGAGGTATTTGTGAGGAAAATTGGAGCCTTTGCTATTTTTCTTAAATCACTGAAACATCAATACATTTTCTTCAATCATAAAAATTTCCAGGCACTTAGGGGCTATTTGTTTTATTGGACCATATATAAAGGTTAGGAGTCTTGTGATATAGATTTTGCCTCTATTTCTGACATCTCATTCATAACTTGTATTTTTGTATAATTCACATATACATGCATACAAACATGCATTTTGCTGTAACAGCAAGAAAAGAGATATGCAGTACATTCTTTAAGGCAAGTTAATTTAATATGAATGACACAATATAATTAGAAAAGTAGAAGCTTTTGAATGAATAAACTACCATACATTAAAAGAGGAAACATGAAAGCATTCTACATTTTCTTATTTATTCACTTTATTTTACTGGATTCATTTTATTTTATTGAGAAAAACACTATGTTTCCATAAGATATTCCTAAGGGAAAATATAATATTTCCATGTGATATTCCTAAGGGAAATCTGTCAGATGGTGTAGGATATTAAACAATTGGTAATACTTCAATAATATAGCTGTAGAAAACTATTTATGAAATTTACCATGAATTCATAAAGTGTTCTCTTTGTAGTGCTGCATTATTCTAGTAAGATGCTAAAAAAAATAAATCAACTCTTTTTTCTTTGAGTATTAATTTTGAAAATTCTGCTATTGTTCAAAAAAGTAATCATTCTTAATTCATATGTAAATGGTGGTTAATTTAATAAGCATTGCCTATTAAAACTCTATTTTCTTGATTCTTATAATATTAAATAAAATGATAATTTAATGATTCAAGGTCATTCGCATTACTAAATAAGTGTCTTTGCTGAATTCAGTTTTCTCAAATTGGCCTCTTTTTTATATTGTAGTTAATTTACAATAGAATGATGGTCTGTCAATATCTAAATTTCCTCAGTGATCTTACTTAGGTAATGTAATCATATAAATCATTCTCCATAAATTTTGTTTGCTCACAAATGTTTTGCATGGAAGTGCTCACTTAATTTTATTTTTTTAAAGAGAGAAAGAGAGAGAAGAGAGAGAGAGAGAATTTTTTAATATTTATTTTTCAGTTTTTCAGTGGACACAACATCTTTATTTTATTTTATGTGGTGCTGAGGATCAGACCCAGCAGCCCTGCACATGCCAGGCAAGCAGACTACAGCTTGAGCCACATCCCCAGCCCTTAATTTGATTTTTTAATCTCCTCAAATTAATAATTTGAATTGGTGCCTTAAAATGATACTTATTTATAATACTATTTACCATCAAATTTTCACAAAATTTTTACAAGATAATCTCCTGTGGTTTGGGAATGCACTTTAGAATTTTTAAATTTCAACCTTTAGCTCTGAAATAGAACTATGACTATAAAAAGTAAATTCACCTTTTTTGGTAGAGTAAAACTGGGATGATTAACTCGACTTGTTTCCCAGGGCATTTCTTTACTCTTTCTTGCAGGAAAATTTAGATGGTTGATGGCTATAAATAGATTATCTACTCAAAGTATTATCATGAAATGAGGAATGAAAGAGGATGAGGAGCAGAGCTGCAATTGATATGGGAGGGGAGGGAGAAATGGATTTTTGTTCTCTGAGGATTCTGAAGTGTGTGTGGGCTGGGGCAAGGCATTTAGTTACTGTAGCATAAACTAACCTAACATACTTGTTAAGGCTGTCCATCTAGACTAGATGGAATGAATTCACTTGCTCAGGACAATTTCATATTTGAAATATGTATCATATTTGTTAAATTACTCCTTATCCTACAAAATACATAAAATATATTCTTGCAAGGAAATAAAAATCACATGTATTACAGAAAATAATAGATGTTTATTAAATTGCTAATAAAAATATACATGGCATATAGCAGTGCACTAATTCTTCTGTCCTCCACTTCTCAGTTTATGTATATAACTTGTAAAGAGAAATCATTTCAATTCAGCATTTGCCCTATTTCTTTTGATAGTGAGTGGCATGCCAGGGGGTAGTATAAACTGATATGCATATGGAAGTGAGCATCTATCTTATTGTTGGCAGCAAACTAATTAACTGGCACATATTAAGAAAAAAACTAAACTTGAACTGACTTTGAACTTCAATAAGCTTAAAAGAAGCATAATTTGGTAAGCAAACAGTGAAATTATGACAATGATGAAATAGTTTCACAATGACAGTGAAAAGAAGCAAAAGAATTAAGAAAATCGCCATAAAAGGAAAGGCAATCTGTTTCTTGTATCCATGTCAGTTTATGTTACATCCACAAACAGCAGATTTTTTCATTAGCAAACTTTTGTGATTTTTATTTGGTAGACATGATACATATTTATAAAAAATTTTATAACCTTATCCAACTGATTTATCATATTATGTACCAAATATATTCAATGTCATTTTCCTGAAGGCTTTTCTTTTTGTAAAGGAAAACTGAATTTGACTGATAGTCTGAAGAGGATTTTAAAGCAATGTTAGATGTTAATCTCTTATTTTAAAAGCCACCTTTCTTAGGCAAGATAATCATTTCTTTTAGTAATTCTGCCTTTCATGATATATTAAGCATTGTGCAATTTTCTTTTAAAGAAACTATATCACAAAATTATGGCTTATACAGAACACAGCAACATCAACATTCCATGGTGATCCTATTTATGTTAATTTGAGGAGTTTACTGGTTTTAAAAAACTGTGTAGAAGAAAGATCTTTATTTCTTTAATGAGATGCTAATGGTAGAAGAATCTCACTTCTCCTCTCTCCTGTTTGTGACCATGTTAACATATATACAAACTCATCATTACTCAAGTAAATTCAAAAGTATTATCTCATTTTGTGTTTGTTTGTTTATTTGTTTGTTTGTTTTATTTTGGTACTGGGGATTGAACCCAGGTGTGCTTAACCTCTCAGCCACATCCCTAGCCCTCTTTATTTTACTTTTGAGACAGGGTGTCTCTAAATTGCTTAAGGCCTCCCTAAATTGCTGAGGCTGGCCTACCACTTGCAATCCTCCTGACTCAGCCTCCCAAATTGCTGGGATTAAAGGCATGTACCACCATGCCTGGTTCATTAGAATTTTTTTTTTAATTTGAATGTCTAAATAATTAATGTATTTCATTATATATTTCAGATAATGAGACCAAAAATAATTATTATTGTTGGGTTAAGCTTATGAACACAATTGTCATAGAGCTAGGACATAAAACTACATGCTTGGATTCAATTCCCATTGTCTTCTACTTTATTTTATATTTTTCTTTATTCTCCAATAAAGATATTATCAGTGCAAGTGTTAATTGACTTAGACAAAAATCAAGTCATTAAAAATCTGAAATACATAACTATGTATAACTTGTTTTTTATTGTTTATATATTAGTCCTTGCATTGACATTTCTTATTTACTCATCCTTCTTTACCTAATATGAATTGATAATATTATATTTATTAATAAAATATCTAATTTTACCTGATTTAAAAAAAAAAAACATAATTATCTGTGGTAAAACAGCGATTAGATAACATATATCAATGTCCAATTTCCATTCATATTCAGAGTCTTTTGTGGAAATATTAATATTGTGAAATCAGTTGTATATACTTTTTAAATTAGTAATATTAACATATTTTATCCTATTCTGTTGAGTAGCACCAAAAAAAAAATGTACCTGAACAACAACAACAAAAAGCCAGAAATGATACAAACTGAAGCCTAAGAGCTAGCCCAACTTTCCTTTAAGAAGACCCAAGCAACCTGATTTTAAAAGTATATTCTCAAATATCTTGGGAAATTTTATAAAGCCATCATTGTAGTCTTCATTTTTGCATAATTCATAATAGTTGACAGAAGAAAGACTATATGCTTATGTGATTGCTGAATGTGAAAATTCAGCAATCATTTATTGAAACAAAAGCATAACTGTTCTTTGGCTATCATGGAAAATGAGACACAAATATTAATGGTAATATCCTTGTTGTAACTGACTTCACAGTGTGTTTATATCATTCCAAGAAATCTTGGATGTGAGTAGTGCAATATGGGAAGACAGTGCTACATACAAGTGCTGTATACAATAGGAATAGAAAGGCATCTACAGTCTGCATGACCACAAAAGCTAAGAGAGATTTCCTTCCAATCAAAGGCACAAAATTACTAACTATGTGAATAATAAAAATATACTAGGAAGAGAAACTGCATGTACAAAGCACAAAATCGTGAAAGACCTCAGTATGATCAATTGTTCAGTGTTGTTGACAAAAATTTCTTGGAACATTTGTGTTCTTTTATGTAAATGAGTAATAGTGAGATAGCTAATGGAGAGAATGAGAGAAGATGGGATCACAGAGATGAATCACCATGTTTGAAATTAATGAAAGAAGTGATGGGAAACATTGAAGAATTTTAAATAATGAAGTTATTTTACACTTAAAATGGCAGAAATATCAATATATTTTAGGGATGAGATATCCAATGATGTCATATTCAACAAGCTTTCTTGTACTAATGATGGAAGTAAATCTGAAAGGATGCATTGCTAAGGGACCAATTAAAATAGCTGGAGCTATTATTCTTATTAGTTAGTAAAAACATTTAATGTTTTATATGTCAAGAAAAACATAGTAATTAACTACTTTTGGTATTTGCATTTCTTGAGGGAGTTCATCTCAGTAACCAATATTAGACAAAGAAAATGTTTAACTATTAGTAAAACAATAGACTTTGGAGTTCACTCCTTGTTAATCACTCAAAAATATAGTTTCTAGAAAAAGTGATTTCAGTACATTAATTTGAAGGAAACTGAATTTATTTCTATTTACTGCAATTTGGGTTTATTGAAAAATGAGGAAATAGAGAAAAATTAAGTATTTATTAAGTATAGGAATCTAAATTAAAGCATGTTATATATGTAAGCAATGGTGGAATGAATGGAGCATAAGAGAAATTACAGGGTTAGCAGAGTACAACAAAGACATTGTCCATACTCAATAGGGAAAAGACAATTTGATGGCAATTGTAGGAGAATTTTAAAAGGTTATTTTGGAGGGGCTACATTTGTGGCTCAGCAGTAAAGCACTCACTTCTCAAGTGTGAGACCCTGGGCTCGATCCTCAGCAACACATAAAAATAAATAAGCAAAATAAAGATATCGTGCCCTTGTATAACTAAAAAATATTTTTTAAAAAAGGTTATTTTGGAGAATTGAACAGATGTTTAACAACCACATATTAAAGATAACAAAAGGGGAAAAAGAAAAAATGTAGTAATAAAGATAATAATGAAAATAAATGATAATAAAATTCAAAACAATTCTCTCCTCCTAGCTAAAGAAACACTTGAATTTTAATTGTTTAAAGCCCCACTGAGTGATAGATAGGAATATATATATATAGATGGGATATTTATATAGAATATATATATGTATCTATATATATGAGACATATATATAGTATGTGTGTGTGTGTGTGTGTGTGTGTATATATATATATATATATATATATATATATATATATATATATATATATATATATATATATATATAATTGGAGTTTAAAAGAGTACCCATATTAATTACTCAAAAATATAGTTTTTGTATCATCTGAATTGCACAAAATTCTAATCAGGACAAAAAAATATTAGTCTTCAAAGTATAAAGAGAAGATAACTGAAAAATCACCAACAGTGTTTGCTATCACTGAAATTTTCATTGAAGAAAAAAGTAATGAGAACTGTTAAAAATTGAGCTCTAGTTTGTTAAATTATGCTGCAATCTATGAAGTACTTTGTATATTCAAATACCATACATTGTATCAATGGGGAAGAATTTAAGATAGCATTGAGAAATTAGAATATAAGAGTTGGGAGCATATAACAAGTGTGATTTGAATGACATGGAGAAGATTAGCATGGCTCATACCCAAGGGTGACACACAAATTGACACACTGCC